>NW_024081410.1:646264-892527 GCF_003009895.1 Hyaena hyaena
AGAAGGAGTCACAGACTCTGAAACAGGCTCCAGGCTCCGAGCCGGCAGTCAGCACAGAGCCCGACGCGGGGCTCGAACCCACGAACCGCGAGATCATGACCTAAGCGAAAGTCGGACGCTTAACCGACTAAGCCACCCAGGCGCCCCTGGTTTTTGAATGTTCTTATAGGCACTTATATTAGTTGTTGCTTTGAGAAAAGAGATTGTTCACTGTGCTTTAGGAGCTGGTAGCTAAGTCTGGTGCTTCTTTACCCTTAACTAAGAAAAATGGGGCTTGCTGACAATAGGTGGTTTTACAGGCCTGTGAAGCCGACAGCATGTTCAGCAATGTAAACAATGGCAGCTGTCTTTTGCTGGCTTCTCTGTTGTTGGAAGTGTAATGAAACTGCTTCTCACAAATGGCTTCACCTGCTGACTCATCGTTCAGTCCCTAAACAACCATAGTGTCCAGCATAATTTAATGCTGGGATTGAGAATAAAAGGAATCAGAGTCTTAGAATATGAGGGTTGGAGTGGATCATGGAAATCCTTTAGCTTAGCCCCTTCTCGGAGGGCCTCAACTATCAAAAAGAAATGTCACCAAAAAAAATGTCACTGTGTCAGATGCTATAGTTGATAGTTACAAGAATTAGTGATACTGCTATTCAGAATGCCATTACTGTCTTCTGAATGATCAAGCAGTTTTATCTAGAAATCTTTGAGATGTACTTTTTAATTTTTCCCTCAGTAATAACACATTGTTCCTATAGTGGCTCTGAGTGACTGGACCAGGGGCAACATTCATTTAATGCCTCCTATGGACTACAGGAGGACTGTGGGGAAAAGTAAAAAGAAAGTGGCATTGTCCCTGATAATTTTCCAATCTAGGAAATATGACATAAGAGAGAGGAATGGAGAACATTTAGGAGTTCATTTATATGAGCTCTTACAGCAGTGATTTAGATTTTTTTTGTGATATTATTTTTAAGTAATCTCTACACCCAGTGTGGGGCTCGAACTCACTACCCTGAAATCACGAGTCACATGTTCTACTGACTGAGCCAGCCAGGCACCCCAGTGATTTAGACTTTTGATGCAAAAAAATCACTTGCAGAAATGAAAACTTGCCATAGATTTTAATTCTGTAGATTGGAAATGATACTTCAGGAAACTGATGCAGATTTTCCACATACAACACAGTGAAACTATTGACTTAAAAGAGCAGTTCTCAGATGTAATTTTTGATCTCAAGGCTCCTTTACACTATTAAAAATTATTGAGGATCTGGGGCACCTGGGTGGCTCAGTCAGCTGACTTCTGCTCTGGTCATGATCTCGCAGTTCATGGGTTCGAGCCCTGCATTGGGCTCTCTGCTGACAGTGCAGAGCCTGCTTCAGATCCTCTGCCCACCACCCCTCTACCCCCCTCTTCCCCACTTGGAACTCTTTCTCAAAATAGATAAAAATTAAAAAAAATATTATTGAGGATCTCAGAGCTTTTCGTTACGTGGGCTATATTTGCTGGTATTTACATTATTAGATATTAAAACAAAAAAATTTAAGGGGCTCCTGGGTGGCTCAGTTGGTTGAGTATCTGACTTCGGCTCAGGTCATGATCTCGTAGATAGTGGGTTTGAGCCCCACTTTGGGCTCTGTGCTGACATCTCAGAGCCTGGAGTCTGCCTTGGATTCTGTGTCTCCTTCTCTCTCTGCCCTTCCCACACTTGCACTCTGTCTCTCAAAAATAAATAAATGTATAAACCAAAAAGTTAAATAAAAAAACAAAACATATTCACTCAAATAGTAATAACAAATCCATTATGTTAGTATAGTTTGAAAAATGAAAAATAACTTTTTAAAAACAATTCGAGTAGTAGCATTATTTTATATTTTTGCTAATATCTTTAATGTCTCGCTTACAAGATAACTGGATTCTCATCTGCTTATGCATTCTGCTGTACATTCTGTTTGAAGGAGATCTTGTTTAACTCAGATACGTAGTTGGGAAGGAGAGGAATATTTTAATGTTATTCTCAGGTACTTGTGGGTATTCTTTATTACTACAACAAAACTAGGATGTAGTTTCTTAAAGGTTAGTTTCAATTTGGAACTGAAATCATGTCTGTGAACTTTTCATGCACTTGAATCTATCTGTCTGATTGTACTTTGAATGGATCTTTTCACTTGTGTTTGATTTTATAACATCATGCGTCTGTCGTTTGGAAAATTATGCTTCCCTAAATTATGCAGATTTTTCAAATGTTGATTTATTTCATTATACAGTATTGAAAAATCATATCACTTAATATCACTACTGATCTCTTAAGAAAAGGCTTTGAGGAAGTTCTTGAACTCCTCAAGGTAGATACCATCACCACTTGTGAAGGCTGGAAGGGTAATTGAAATTGAATTAGGAACCAGTTTCTGGGTTGGAAGGAAATGAACTTCATTTTCATAAAGAAGCTCCATGTTGAACAGTCTGAACAGGGGACATTTTATTGTCTTTGTTTCCTTTTCCTAGGCAAACCTAGTTAGCAGGTTTGACTAATTACATCTAAGGGAAACAGAACCAGAAATAGTTGGGTTTTCAAATAAATTTGTTAACCCAAAGGAATTTCTTTGACAGAATGTATAGGTGTACTTTCAAGCATGGCTGCTCTAAGTGCTTGGTTCCCTGTCAGTAATGGATCTCGGAGACACTAGAACCTCTTCTGAGCCCTGCATCTCCCCATCTTCCTATCTGAAAATGGACCTCTGAGATGCCCTATTGGAGTCCTAGATCCGTTTTACCCCATGGAGTTGCTTTCAATTTTTACTCAGGCTCTGCTGCTGTCTTGTCTTTTGAACTTAGTCTGTTTTACTAAACCAGTATCTAGGGTGAGACAGAGACTAAAATGAATCTCTTTTCCCAAGTGGGGTGGAGGCGACAGTTTGGCCTAAGATTTTGTTTCATGTGCCCTTGGCGGATGTAACTTGCTGCTGTTATATTAAATTTTATTAATGTTCTAAGGGAGTATTTCTGCACATAGCTAAGGATTACTTTGAAACCAGCCTTTTTCTTTTTAAAGTATCATCTACTTTATAGAATTGTACTGTTAAATTTGGTATTCAAATAAAATTCTGATTTTTGTCATGCCATCATTTATAATAGTGAACCCTTTGAAACATACTAAAAGCCTAGTAATAGGGTTTTGGGGACATTATGGGCTGTATGTGCATTGAAATATTATATAACCCTTAAAGTTGTTGCAAAACATTTAAAGTTGTTTTTAATGTTTTATTTATTTTTCAGAGAGAGATAGAGACAGCGTGAGCATGGGAGGGTCAGAGAGAGAGGGAGACACAGAATCTGAAACAGGCTCCAGGCTCTGAGCTAGCTGTCAGCACAGAGCCCGATGTGGGACTTGAACCCGCAAACCATGAGATCATGACCTGAGATGAAGCTGGACACTTAACTGACTGAGCCACCCAGGCGCCCCAAAACATTTATTAACATTAAAAAAAAAGTCCAGGGGCATTTGACCTGCTCAGTGAGTAGAACATGCAACTCTTGATCTCAGGGTCATGAGTTCTAGCCCCAAGTTAGGTGTGGAGCCTATGTTTAAAAACTAAAAAGCGTACATGTATTTTGTGGAAACAGTTAAAATAGCAGGTCTGATCAATTTTATCTTAAGAATATTTTAAAAGTGCTTGATTAAACAACAGTGTTCATAGGGTTATCTCTACTTGCCAGTGAGATTGGGTGATTTTTATTTTCTTTAACCATGTATCAACTTTTTGGGGCATCTGGCTGGCTACGTGAACATGTAACTCTTAATCAAGGTCATGAGTTCAAGCCCCACTTTGGGCATGGAGCCTAAAAGAAAAAAAAACAACATAAAAAAGACACATGCATCACTTATTTTATAATCAGAAAAATAAAACGATTTCTATTTTTAGAAATGAAACTAAGCTAAAATGTGACTCCTTATAAGTTCTGCATTCAGCAGGAGCATTAAATTGTATTCATTAAAATTTTTTTATGTTTACTTTTTAAAAAATTTTTTATGTCTTTATTTTGAGAGAGAGACAGAGAGTTAGCAGGGGAGAGTCAGAGAGAAAGGGAGACACAGAATCTGAAACAGGCTCCAGGCTCCTAGCTCTCAGCACAGAGCCTGACACGGGGCTCGAACCCACAGACTGTGAGATCATGACCTGAGCTGAAGTCAGTTGCTTAACCTACTGAACCACCCAGGCGCCCCATATGTTTACTTATTTTTGAGAGAGAAAGAGAGCGAGAGAGCTGGGAAGGAGCAGAGAGACAGGGAGACACAGAATCTAAAGCAGGCTCCAGGTTCTGAGCTGTCAGCACAGAGCCTGATTGCAGGGTTTGAACCCTTTGAACCATGAGATGACCTGAACTAAAGTCAGACAATCAACTGAGCCACCTAGGCGCCCCTCATTATTATTATATTTTTAATAGTTTATTGTCAAGTTGGTTTCCATATAACATCCAGTGCTCATCCCCACAAGTGCCCTCCTCCATGCCCATCACCCCCCTTCCTTTCTTCTTCACCACCCCCCCATCAACCCTCATTTTGTTCTCAGCATTCAAGAGTCTTTCATGGTTTGCCATCCTCTCATTATTTTAAGGCAGTAAAGAGGATTTTTGCAAAAAGTATTTATTTTTGAGAGAGAGAGAGCACAAGCAGGGGAGGGGCAGAGAGAGAGAGAGAGAGAGGGAGACACAGAACCGGAAGCATGTTCCAGGCTCCCAGCTGTCTACACAGAGCCTGATGTGGAGCTCAAACCCACAAACTGAGATCACCACCCAGGCCGATGTTGGACGCTTAATCTACTGGGCCACCCAGGCACCCCAAGACAGTAAAGAGGATTTAAAAAACATTTTTAGATTTTCAACTGGGAGTCAAAGAGAGAGAGAGAGAGAGAGGGAGGGAGGGAGAGAGAGGGCATATTTTGATTAACTTAGTTAAGTAAAAATGAATTATACATTGTGTGCTCCAAGCATTCTGATTATTCTTTTTTTTTAACCATAATATCAGTACTAGTGCTGATCTTCCCAAATTTGTTTTCTTGACACTAACAAGTACCATTTAAACTACTATAAAAGAGGTGTTATAAAAAAAATTTTTTTTAACAATGTGGCAGATTAGTGCAACATTTTCTCCTGATGCCTGTGATTTGTTACAGAGTTTGCTTTCTAAAGTCCTGTGCTGTCCTGTTCTTGCTGTCCTGGCTTTCATCTTGGGCTGCAGTGGGGTTGAGCCAAAAATGGCTGCTGCTGCAGCATGGGCATGCACAGCGTAGGACTCACTGCTGGGGTTCCTGTGACGATGCAGGAGCAGCAGCCTGGGCAACGTGATCTGGGTCAGGATTCTCTTAAAGGTTGCTGTTGTGAGAATTGGGCTTTTCTTGTGGAAGAGATACTATATCCCAGATTCTGCTGTTGGGAGGGATTTATAATGTATAGCCTTAGCAGAGAACCACCTATTCCCTGTAGGAATAAGAAATTTTAGCATGTGCTGTCATTCGCTGAGCAAAATTGTCTATTTTTGGAAAGCAGCAAGCCTTACCTGTCTGTATCAGTTGATGACAGAGAAGTGTCCAGAATGACAGTGCTTTCTGACTTCGGTGAATTTATTGAATGGAAAGCATTTCCCCACAGACACAGAGTGGGTGATGCATAGTAGAGGATTAAAAAGGTCTCCCCCTGTGCGCCACCCGCTTGTGCTTGTGGAGTGCTGTGCCACACCCAGAGTAAACCTAAAATGTTGAGAAGAGAGATGGGGAGTGGTTTGAATACAAAATTGAAGTTGCTGCATGTCCTGCTTAAGCCCCTCCATACAGTGAATGCACTGCCATTTGCATGGGGTATGTTTATGCTTGAGTTTCTGTCCTTTCTGCTTGTGACTAGAGATTGTATGATGGAGGACCACTGATACATGCTGCCTAGCAACCAGTGAGATGTGGTGTATCCGGATGGACAGTGACACAGTAATTCATTCATTGCTGTCTTAATATGGTGAAGAGAAAGGGTTTTTCTGCTGTAGGAAAAAATAAAAAGCTCCCTTCTGCTGAAAAGCCATGTGATCATGTGAGAAAAAAAAAAAAAACCACTGGAAAAAATCACCCATTGATAACTACTGTTAACCTTTTGATATATTTCCTTGAAGGAGTTTTTGTGTATGCACATGTTTATATACATATATGGGTGTGTTGCTGTATATGTATTTATATACATAATGCTTATTTGCATAGCTGCAAATCATTCTGTAAATTGTTTTATTATTTTTACGTTGATCTATTCCTATTTCAGAAAACATTTTGAGCACGTTAATGGCTTCATAATATTTCTGTATTTCTGCATATGGGTGTGCTGCAGTATACTTAAAACAGAACCCATGTCACTGGATTATTAAGTTAACAATTTTGCTACCAAAAGAAGTGCTAAGCCTAACATCTTGTGTATAATGTTTTTAAGTATTTCAGATATTTCTTTAATAAATTAATAATTATTGGGTCAGCAGGTGTGAACATTAGGATAACTGATGCATATTGTTGTATTTTTACCAGCATTAGATATTTTAGTTTTTCAATTTTTGTTAATTTGATAGGTGAAATGATACACAATTTTAATTTGCATTTCTTTTATTACTTGTAAGATTTAGTTTTTTCTCCCATGTTAGCTTTTATTTCCTGATTTGAAAATTACCTGCTCATATCCTAGGCTCAGTTATTTCTTGAAATCTTAGATGGGGTTCAAAGTTAGCAAAAACAGTGCATGTATGTTATAAAGAATACAAATCATCCATTTATCTATACACATATATTGCATATTTGAAAATATGAAAACTCTCACTTCCACTCTCATTAGAGGCTTTCACAATTGGCAGTTTGGTATGTCTCTTCTTGTAGATCTGTATGTGTGCATTTACAAATAGAAGGGAAAGGGTTGAGGAGAAAGAGGGGTGGAGGTTTTTAGAGGATGCACTCTGGAGCTGGATTTTGAGGTCTGTGACCTAACTGCTAGAAATGTGAAAAGTGATCTTGGGGAATTTAGAATCCTGCAGATCATAGTCTTAGCTCCCATAGTTTAGTTAGTGACTGTGTATCTTTTTTTTTTTTTTTAATGTTTTATTTATTTCTGAGAGAGAGAGAGAGAGAGAGAGAGACAGCGTGAGCCCAGGAGAGTCAGAGAGAGAAGGAGATACAGAATCCAGAAACAGTCTCCAGGCTCTGAGCTAGCTGTCAGCACAGAGCCCGACGCGGGGCTCAAACCCACAAACCGTGAGATCATGACCTGAGCCAAAGTCAGACGCTTAACCACTGAGCCACCCAGGTGCCCCAGTGACTGTGTATCTTTAAAAAAAAATTTTTTTTTACATTTATTTATTTTTGAGAGACAGAGCACAAGTGGAGAAAGGGCAGAGAGAGAATGAGACACAGAATCCGAAGCAGGCTCCAGGCTCTGAGCTGTCCTCACAGAACCTGATGGAGGGCTCGAGACCATGACCTGAGCTGATAACAAAAGTCAGACGCTTAACTGACTGAGCAACCCAGGCGCCCCTAGTGACTGTGTATCTTGGGAAAGTGGTTTGTGGTTTATGTTGCCCAATATCCTCACATGTAAAAAAGGGTAATTATAGACTTCAGTGCCTCAGGTGGTTGTAAGGACTAAATGAGTTCATGCATATAAAGTGCTTAAAACTGTACCTGGCACAGTTTATATTGAGTAATAGAATAATATAGTAATGGCTATTATTGTTCTTATATGGCACATTTTGTTTTAAAACATAAAGTAGGATTATGCTGCACATGCTATTGACTTTTTCATGTATCCTGTTGGAACCTTTCCATGTTGATACATATTGATTATCGTATAGTGTAGTTGTACCAACATTCACTTATTAACTCTTTTGCTATTGATGGGTATTAGTTTAGTTTTTATGTTTTTTTCAGTGGGGGTACCTTTCCTTGGACATACGTATATTTTAATTTTTTTCTTTTTTTTTCTGAGAGATAGCAAGAGAGAGAGAGAGAGCGCGAGAGCCAGCATGTGTGCATGCACAAGCAGGGGAGGGGCAGAGGGAGAAAGAATCTTAAGCACTTTCTAAGCCCAGCATGGAGCCAGAAATGGGGCTCAATCTCACAATCCTGTGATCATGACCTGAATCGAAATTGAGTTAGATGCTTAACTGACTAAGCTACCCAGGTGCCCCTTTTAATTTTTTTTTTTTTTTTTGAGGGAGATAATGTGTCCTTTGGTAGGATGGAGTTCTGTAAATGGAGTGGAATTGCTGAATTGAACAGTATGTAAATAAAAAATAATAAAAATTTGGCAGTTGCTTTTTATTTTTATTTATTTTTATTTATTTTTTTAAAATATTTTATTTATTTCTAGGAGAGAGAGAGAGAGACAGCGTGAGCAGGGGAGGGTCAGAGAGAGAGGGAGTCACAGACTCCGAAACAGGCTCCAGGCCCTGAGCAGGCAGTCAGCACAGAGCCCGACGTGGGGCTCGAACCCACGAACTACGAGATCATGACCTGAGCGAAAGTCAGACGCTTAACCGACTGAGCCACCCAGGCGCCCCTTGGCAGTTGCCTTTTAATACCCAAGTGCTATTGTTTTCTCCTCCTACTTTTTGTGGTAGCAGCTGTATCCTATTTTATGAATAAAATATTACCTTGAATACTTAACCTAGGTACTACTTAGAGATTTAAAAAATCTTTCCTGCACCATTTCTCTCCTCCAGGGTTTTGTTTTTTCTTCCTCATTTTTTACATTCTATTTTAAAGTTCATTTATTTTTAGGGAATCTCTACCCCTAGTGTGGGGCTGAAACTCATGACCCCAAGATCAAGAGTCACATGCTCTGGTGGCTGAGCCAGCTAAGTGCCCTGATTCTTTACTTTCTGCATATCTGGTGTTTGGTAGTTTCCATTCATATTTATGAATGAAGAATGAGGTGGACCAGTAGAGTTAGTTGGGTGGATGATGGGTTTCTTGCAGTTGGGTAATAGGCCTCTCTCCCTAATTGAGTGTTGTCTTCATGTTTTGTGGGTGGGGCCTGACACCAGGGACAGTGTACTGTGTTTGTGCCTTTGTTTTCTCCTAGAGTAAGTTTTAAAAAGAATGTATTGCTGATGAGAGTGAAAATCATTTCTCTTAAGAAAACTCGTTTGCAATATAGTCAGCTTTTTATATGTTTGCATACTATATGTTATGTGGAATTTCTCACGTACAGTATTTTCCACATATATTTTAATTGTGATTTTAATTTTTTTTTTTTAATGTTTTATTTATTTCTAGGAGAGAGAGAGACAGCGTGAGCAGGGGAGGGTCAGAGAGAGAGGGAGTCACAGACTGAAACAGGCTCCAGGCTCTGAGCTGGCAGTCAGCACAGAGCCCGACGCAGGGCCCGAACCCACGAACCGCGAGATCATGACAAAAGTCGGACGCTTAACCGACTAAGCCACCCAGGCGCCCCTTAATTGTGATTTTAGACCCTTATCTTCTCCTCACAAATAGATTTTGAGGTGGAAATCCTCATATTTATAAAATAACATTTCTCTGGGGAATTTATTAGCTTTTGAGGAATTGAGGTTTATTTTGGATTTCTACTGCATTGTACTTTTAGGCTTTCTAGTTGAAATGAAAATCTTGTGACTGTTTTTTTTTTTCTCATAGTCAACAACACTTTTTTAAGGTTTATTTTTGAGAGAGAGAGAGAAAGAGACAGTGCAAGTGGGAGAGGAGCAGAGAGAGAGGGAGACACAGAATCCAAAGCAGGCTCCAGGCTCTGAGCTGTCAGCACAGAGCCCAATGCGGGGCTTGAACCCATAAGCTGCGAGATCATGACCTGAGCCAAAGTCAGATACTTAACTAACTGAGCCACTCAGGCGCCTCTCTCATAGTCACATCATTGGATGACAGCTGTTGTCTAATAGGTTATTTTAACATTTTATTTTATTTTATTTTGAGAGAGAGAGTGAGCAGGGTAGGGGTAGAGAGAGAGGAAGAGAGAATCTCAACTAGGCTCTACTCAGTGCAGAGCTCGATGCAGGGCTCAAACTTACGAGACATGGGATCATGACCTGAGCTGAAATCAAGTCAGATGCTTAACCAACTGAGCCACCCAGGTGCCCCTTAACATATTATTTTGAAGATAAAATCACCTTTCTGATTTATATGCCTGTTAAAACCGTACATTTGTCTTTTATTTATTAAAAATTTTTTTTATGTCTTTATTTTATTTTGAGAGACCGAGAGCGAGCGGGGGAGGGGCAGAGAGAAGGGAGACAGAATCTGAAGCAGACTCCAGGCTCTGAGCTGTCAGCACAGAGCCCAACGTGGGGCTCGAACCCACAGACTGTGGAGATCATGACCTGAGTCGAAGTCAGACGCTTAAGCGACTGAGCCACCCAGGCGCCCCTGTTTGTCTTTTATATATGTAATTTTTAACTCTTCAGAATTTTTTGAAATTGGTTAGAATTTGACATGGAGACCTGTTATGTAACCAAATTTTACCTATAGTATATTATAACTAGATAATTGAATAGTTTTAGTGTGACTTTCCATAAAAACTTGAATATATTTCCCTCAGGTGGCATCACAATGTATATTTATAATTTTTCTTCAAATGCATTACTTTGATAAAATATGAGGTATAAAGTACTCTTGGTACTTTAAGAGATGTTGGCCAGGAACGCTTAGAAAAAGAACAAAACAGTAAAGTTGAGCAAACTTAAATTCTGGTTTTCTCATTTCTAATCATGTGATTTTTGGCAATTCTCTTTATGTTTATTATTTTTTTAATGTTTATTAATGTTGAGAGAGAGAGAAAAAGAGAGTATGATCCAGCGCATAAGCAGGGGAGGGACAGAGAGAGGGAGAGAGAGAATCCCAAGCAGGCTTGGGAGATCATGACCTGAGCCAAAATGAAGAGCCACATGCTTGGGGCACCTGGGTGGCTCTGTGGTTAGGTGCCCACCTTTGGCTCAGGTCATGATCTTGCGGTTCATGGATTCGAGCCCCGCATCAGGCTCTGTGCTGACAGCTGGCTCAAAGCCTGAAGCCTGCTTTGGATTCTGTGTCTCCCTCTCTCTCTGACCCTCCCCTGCTCACGCTGTCTCTCTCTCTCTCAGAAATCAATAAAAAACATTAAAAAATTAAAAAAAAAACAACGCTTAACCGACTGAGTCACCCAGGTGCCCCAATTCTCTTAATGTTTTTGAACTTCAATTTACTTGTCTATAAGAGGGGCTGATGATACCTTTCAAGTTCTGTGGATTAAATGAGATCCTCTACAAAATACCAGGTATACTGTTTGCCGTATAGTTGGTACTCAAAAAAATAAAAACTAAAAAAAGATGCTATTAGTTAGTGTTGCCATAGAAAACAAACCATTTTCTGAAGGCTTAAAAGTAAAGACGCTGTAAAGTTTATCAGTACGTGTTTAAAGCTCTTCTTGTGTTCTGCTGTGTCTGGGATTTGCAGTTTGAGAACCCTTTATTTCAAGCCTCAGGAGATAAAAAGCTGGTGAAAAATAAGGCTAGCTGATACAGATGCCTCTTGCTGGACACTTTGTAAAGCTAGGACTCATTCTTTGTCTTCTAATGGTTTATTTATTATAACCTTTTTCATTTCATCAAAATTCAGTGGTCTGAGATAAAGAGATTTTGCTTTATACTAATTAGGCTCAAGTGAATCTCGTTTTTAAGTTTAAAAAATTTTTATTTTTTAAAAAAAATGTCTGTTTTTGAGAGAGAGAGAGCAAGAGCAGGGGTGGGTAGAGAGAGAGGGGGACAGAGGATCCAAAGCAGCTCTGTGTTGACCACAGAGAGAGCCTGATGCAAGGCTCAAACTCACCTTGATATCATGATCTGAGCTGAAGTCCGACACTTAATTGACTGAGCCACACAGGCGTCCCTTGTTGTTTTTAAACTTGTCATCTATCCCAGTATACCAAGGTGCTTTTATTCTTGGAATGTCCTGTTGATATTTCATCTATAAGAATGATTGAAGCAGGTACTGTTATTGTTAAGGGAAGGGATGTTATCTCTAAAAGATTACTTTTAGACATTTGGGACTCTATTTGGAATTTCAAAATCATCCCTCAAAACAAAGTATTTACTTCACTTGGTGGTTTAGTTACTGTCTTAAAAGTATTTTGTATGTTTAGGAAATTTTTGGTACAGTGGTACTTATTTTATATGAGAAGGGCAATAGGGACAGGTATTAGGCGAATGTTTTATAAATTCCTATTTCTCATTTTCAGTCATACCTAATGATTTCAGCAAGCTAATGTCCTGTTTTCTTAGGTACGCATCAGACCTGGCACACATTAAAAATTCTATAAAGTCCTGGATAGTTTTCTTTTTTTCTTTTTTATCTTTTTAAATTTTTAAAAAATGTTCTTACTCATTTTTGAGAGAGAGAGAGACAGCACGAGCAGGGGCGCCAAGTTTTCATTTAATTAATCAATAGAGAAACACTTATTTTCCTGTTGTAAGTATGAAACTTTTTTGATTGTTAATGAAAGAATCTACCAACCATCAAAAAAAAAAAGAAAAGAAAAAGGCAATAGATGTATCTTTATATTATAGAAATACATTACAAAGTAAAATACCCTTGTAGTTTCATTCCTCCTCACTTAACCGTCTGATGTCTTTCTGTACATTATTTTCTGTGCCTATTTTAACACTTTTAATTTTACCTAAATCTGGGATGCCTGGGTGGCTCAATCAGTTGGGCTTCTGACTTTGGCTCAGGTAATGATCTCACGGTTCGTGGGTTTGAGCCCCACGTTGGGCTCGGTACTGTCTTCAGATTCTGTGTCTCCCTCTTTCTCTGACCCTCCCCTGTTCACATTGTCTCTGTCTCTCAGAAATAAATAAAAACACTAAATAATTTTACCTAAATTTGGATCACATTGTATATGCTGTTTTATAGTTAACTTTTATTTTCTTTAATGTTTTTTATTTATTTCTGAGAGAGAGAGACAACATGAGCAGGGGAGGGTCAGAGAGAGGGGAGACACAGAATCTGAAGTAGGCCCCAGGCTCTGAGCCAGCTGTCAGCACAGAGCCCGATGTGGGGCTCGAACCCACGAACTGTGAGATCATGACCTGGGCTGAAGTCGGACACTTAGCCGATTGAGCCACCCAGGCACTCCTGTTTTATAGTTTCCTTAATGAGGCGCCTGGGTGGCTCTGTCAGTTAAGCGTCCGACTTCGGCTCAGGTCATGATCTCACAGTTTGTGAGTTCGAGCCCCGCGTCGGGCTCTGTGCTGACCGCTGGCTCAGAGCCTGGAGCCTGCTTCGGATTCTGTGTCTCCTCTTCTCTGACCCTCCCCTACTCACAGCGTCTCTCTCTCTTGGAAATAAATAAAACATTGGGGCGCCTGGGTGGCTCAGTCGGTTGGGCGTCCGACTTTGGCTCAGGCCATGATCTCGTGGTTTGTAAGTTTGCGCCCCGCGTCGGGCTCTGTGCTGACAGCTAACTCAGAGCCTGGAGTCTGTCTTTGGATTCTGTGACTCCCTCTCTCTGACCCTCTCCTGCTCGCTCTGTATCTCTCTCTCAAAAAAAAAATTTTTTTTAAATTAAAAAATACAAGAAATAAATAAAACATTAAAAAAATTTTTATAGTTCATATATAGATAATTTATATTAACATACATTTAAGTGTGAAATGTACAGTAAAACTTTGGATTGCAAGTATCTTGTTCTGTGAGTGTTCTGCAAGACAAGCGTACATTTCTAATAAATTTTTTTTGGCTTTTTTTTTTAATAGTTTATTGTCAAGTTGGTTTCCATATAACACCACACCAGTGCTCATCCCCACAAGTACCCTTTTCCATGCCCATCATCCCTCTCCCCCCCCCCACCCATTTCTAATAAATTTTAACTTGACAAAAGAGTGGTATCTTGCAGTACGAGTAGTACGTGACGCCAAATGGCACATGATTACAAGTGAACCTGTGGTTCTTCTCTTTCTCTCACTTTGGGATTGTGAATGATCATCTCCCATGCTTGGATGTTTGGTCTTGGGCCGCGGTGTTTGCAGAAATCAGTGATTTTCTTAGAATGTTGGAAGGTGCCCACAACTGGCATTTTGACTGTTGAATCTAACTGCTGCTGCATCGTGAAGTAAGGGCAAGAGGTTATGGGGGAGATTTCATCTGTAGAGGAGGAGGAGAAAAAGGTGGAGGAATCCCTCATTTCAAATGAGATTAGGGAGATGTGTAAAATGTGAGAAACAGGGAAAAGTTTTGTAGAAAAGCACTAGCTGATTAAGGCTGTAGTAGTGCAAACAGTGCATCTATCTTACGACAACGTGATGTCACATTTCCATGAAATCATCGTGGAAATTGGATAGGTTCCGTGTTAAAGTTGCACAAAAAGAAGAAGATTGCATTGAGCCAATAGATAGTAGTGATTCTGTGAGTGATAGTCGTCCTCCTCTCTGGTCTCACACCAGGTACGAAGGGTGTCAAAGGTTGTACTATATTACAGTGTTGTAATAATTTTTATATGAATATTTTGGGGTTGTAGAACAAATAGTCCACGTTTCCATTATTTCTTATGGGGAGATTTGCTTTGATATATAAGTGCTTTGGATTACAGGCATGTTTTTGGAACAAATTATGCACTCAAACCAAGGTTTTACTGTATTTGTTTAATAAATATAATACATGTAATAATACTTGTTTAATACATGTAATAAATGCTTAATGTGTATAGTTTTCCATAATTAAATTTCGTTAATATGCCACAAGTTTCTGTGTTCACCAGCATATATCCTAATTTTTTGAAATGATTGGAATTCTGTAGTATGGATGTTCTGTAACTTATTTTTAATCAATTCCCTGTGATTTGAGTTATTTCTATTTTCTTCTAATATGAACCATGCCGTACTGAATATTCTTAAACAAATACTTTTTAAAAAAAATTTTCTTATAATGTATTTATTTCTTAGAGAGAGAGACAGCTTGAGCAGGGGAGGGTCAGAGAGAGAGGGAGATACAGAATCTGAAGCAGGCTTCAGGCTCTGAGCTAGCCGTCAGCACAGAGCCCGACGTGGGGCTCAAACCCACAAACCGTGAGATCGTGACCTGAGCTGAAGTCAGACGCTTAACCAATTGAGCCACCTAGGCGCCCCTCAAATACTTTTTATACTTGAATAAGTATTTCTGAGGATAAGTTAGTTATAGAAGTAGATCAAAAGATATGAAGTGAAATATGTTAAGGATGAAATAGACCAAAGGATACAAACATTAATTACTGGCTTTTGTGAGTTATAATGGTTTGGTTCCTAGCTCTATTTAGATCTTTATTGTTTTTCTTCTTATTTTTTATTTGTATTATATCGCCTTATTAAATGTGTTCTAATTAGCTACTTTAAATTCTTTCTTCATTTTTTAATTTATTTTTTTTAACGTTTTTCTGAGACAGAGAGAGAGAGAGCGCAAGCGAGAGCAGGGGAGGGTCAGAGAGACAGGGAGACACAGGTTCCAAAACACGCTCTAGGCTCTGAGCTAGCTGTCAGCACAGAGCCCAATGCAGGGCTCGAACCCACAACATGTGAGATCATGACCTGAGCTGAAGTCAGCCACCCAACCGACTAAGCCACCCCGGCGCCCCTTAAATCCTTTCTTTTAGAAAAGTGTTTTTTAATGTTTATTTTTGAAGGGGAGAGAGACAGAGTGTGAGCAGAGAGGGGCAGAAGAGAGGGAGACACAGAATCCGAAGCAGGCTCTATGCTCCATGTTGTCAGCACAGAGCCCACTGTGGGGCTCGAACCCACAAGCTGTGAGATCATGATCTGAGCTTAAGTCAGATGCTTAACTGACTGAGCCACTCAGGTGCCCCTTTAAATCCTTTTTATAACAAAATGGAAAAATAGAATGACATTTGTTATAAAAGGGATCCAGGACTTTTTAAAAAACTATAATTTTCTTATTTTTCAAGGAAATTAATACATTTAAATCCTTAATTAGTAACTTAGGTTTTTCTTTTCTTGTTTTTTTTCATGTTTTCTATTTTTAGCAAACATCAATGTAAATTTAATTCCAGGAGGTAACCTCTAAAAAATAACGTAGCAGCATATACTGATAAGAAAAGCTTGAATAGGGGCGCCTGGGTGGCTTAGTCGGTTAAGCGTCCGACTTTCGCTTAGGTCATGATCTCGCGGTTCGTGGGTTCGAGCCCCGCGTCGGGCTCTGTGCTGACAGCCAGCTCAGAGCCTGGAGCCTGTTTCAGTCTGTGACTCCCTCTCTCTATGACCCTCCCCTGCTCACGCTGTTTCTCTCTCCTAGAAATAAATAAATAAAACAAAAAAAAATTAAAAAAAAAAAAAAGAAAAGCTTGAATAGATTTTAGATGGTACCTAATGAATTCCCGTATTCACCACTAAATTGAGTAGAATTTGGTCCATTGGAATAGAGTATGCAAATTTTGTGCTTGTTAAAGTATGAGCTTATTTGAAAGAATCTAAATGGCTAATGTTGTGCTGTGACTGCATTGATTGTTTTAGTTCTTGGTACATGTTTAAAAAATTTTTTAAATGTTTATTTTAGTGAGAGAGAGAGACAGTGTGAGCGACGGAGGGGCAAAGAGACACAGGGAGACACAGAATCTGAAGCAGTCTTCAGGCTCTGAGCTATCAGTGCAGAGCCCAATGTGGGGCTTGAACCCATAAGCTGTGAGATCATGACCTGAGCTGAAGCTAGACACCTAACCGACTGAGTCACCCAGACAGCCCTTAGTTCCTAGTACATATTTGATGGATAAATACAGGTGGAATTAAAGGATCTTGAATTATTAGGGGACTACCTGCCTTCAGTCATGCATTTCCCTGATCTTCTATTAATGACTGGAGGTAACTTGATGACGAAAACTGTCTTTATCTGAGATGATAATTGCAAATCACTGATGGATTTTATTTTATTTTATTTTTAAATGTTTTATTTATTTCTAGGAGAGAGAGAGACAGCATGAGCAGGGGAGGGTCAGAGAGAGAGGGAGTCACAGACTGAAACAGGCTCCAGGCTCTGAGCTGGCAGTCAGCACAGAGCCTGACGCGGGGCTCGAACCCACAAACCGTGAGATCATGACCCAAGCGAAAGTCGGACGCTTAACCGACTAAGCCACCCAGGCGCCCCCTTTTTTTTTTTTTGATGGATTTTAAAAAATGATAATTTTCTTAAAAATGTTTTCTGTATTTTTGATATTTGTTTTTGTGGTAGACCGATAGTGAATATTAAAAATATTCTTTTTTAGGGGTGCCTGGGTGGCTTAGTCGGTTAAGCGTCCGACTTTCGCTTGGGTCATGATCTCGCAGTTCGTGGGTTCGAGCCTCACGTCGGGCTCTGTGCTGACTGCCAGCTCAGAGCCTGGAGCCTATTTCGGAGTCTGTGTCTCCCTCTCTCTCTGACCCTCCCCTGCTCATGCTGTCTCTCTCTCTCTCTCCTAGAAATAAATTAAAAAAAAAAATTAAAAATACTCTTTAAAAAATTTTTTTTAATGTTTTATTTATTTCTGAGAGAGAGAGAGAGAGAGCCAGCATGAGCAGGGGAGGGTCAGAGAGAGAGGGAGACACAGAATCTGAAACAGGTTCCAGGCTCTGAGCTGGCTGTCAGCACAGAGCCCGATGCGGGGCTCGAACCCATGAACTGTGAGATTGTGACCTGAGCTGAAGTCAGATGCTTAACCGACTGAGCCACCCAGATGCCCCATATTAAAAATACTTTTTTTTTTTTTTTTTTTTTTAAATACTCTTAAGAGGGGCACCTGGGTGGCTCAGTTAAGCTTCTGACTCTTGATTTAGAATCAGGTCATGATCTCACAGGTCCTGAGATTGAGCCCCATGTTGGGCTCTATGCTGACAGCACAAGAGCCTACTTGGGATTCTCCCTCTTCCCCTTTTTCTCCCCTACTCTGCTCATACTCTCCCTCCTCTCTCTCTCTCAAATAAATAAACATTTTTTAAAAAAAGCACCTTATATTTTTTAAGTGTTTTTTTTAATGGATTATTTTAAAGTGTTTGGTTTTTATTTTAGTAATGCAACACTCTTTTTCTCTTGGTTCCTTAGCTGAAGAGCTTAATTGAAACTGTATAGTTTTCATAAAACAGGGAAGTAATTAACCATCTTTCATTCTTAACCCTGAATATGTCTGCTTTTTTTAGATCCCATTTTTTGCAGTTTGTAGATTAGTTTCATTTTCAAATGGGTACTCTTAACGTTATCCATTGGTAAAGACTGGTTTCTGCTTATTTTATTTACAATCTGCATAAATCTTTCTCCTGCTCAAGCTATTGGGGCTTTAAGTTTTAGTGAAAGGAAAAACAGTTTTCCTGCTCTGCTGTTATTTAAGTTTCTTGCTGTCTTTGTGATTGGAAAATGAATTTGATAACTGTTTTGTCACTGTGTTGATTATTGACAGATGTCTAGAGAACATTGTATTATTCTGACAAAGACACATTGTGATGTTCTCTTGATGAGAGAAGCCAGTGTAAAATAAATTGGGGGAGAATGTTTAAGAATGTAAAAAATACTGGGGTGCCTGGATGGCTCACTGGACTCTTGATTTCAGCTCAGGTCATCATCTTGTGGTTTGTGAGATCAAGCCCTGCTTCGGGCTCTGTACTGACAGTATGGAGCCTGCTTGGGATTCTCTTTCTCCCTCTCTGTCTTCATCTCCATTGCTTGTTTACATAGGCATGCTCTTTCTCTATCTCAAAAAAATAAACATTAAAAAAAAAAAAGGAATGTGGGGAGCCTGGGTGGCTCATTCGGTTAACGTCTGATTTTGGCTCAGGTCATGATCTCACAGTTCCTGAGTTTGAGCCCTGCATCTGTCTCCATGCTGATGGCTTGGTTGAGATTCTCATTCTCCCTCTTTCTCTATCCTTTCCTGCTCGTGCGTTCTCTCTTGCTCTCAAAAAAAAAGGGGGGGAATGTAAGAAATACTAATTTTTTGTCATTGAACCAAATTAATATTTGCATTAGACTTTAGTGACCCACATAAATTAGCTTTTTGTTTTTTAAATTCAAGAAAATATCAGCGTAATTAGCATAGTTTTAGAGACATAGGAAGGCTAGGATATGTAGCACTCAATCTTGGCTGCTTGTTGGAATCAGTTTTGCAGTATAAGGAAATATATAGAGATTGTCTGTTTCAGATTTTGGAGTTTGGGTTTTAGATATACAACTAAAGTTAAGACTCCTGGGCTAGAAAACAGGAATGGTCCAATGTGAGTTAATTAGGTCTTGCATAACATTCAAGGGACATGAAATTAGCACTTGCTTAATTATTTGCACAGTTCCTTTTCTTAGAGCTTTGAATGTCACTAGTGTGATGCTTGCTGTTGGGTTTGGTGCCTCTTCCTTGTTAAGAGTCTTGATTTGTAATGATCAAGTAATGAATGCTTCCTTCTCAGTGGACATGTCCTTTAAGTTTCTTTTTTGGATGAATACTGAAATGGAGTTTGCCAGATGACCTGAGAGGATTTTTTTCCCCCCACTTTGAAATAGCTTAGTTCTGGGACATAGGAAAGTGAGAGCACAAACCAGACATTTTGCACCCCACATCCACTTAGAACTTGAAATATTTTATTACCAGTATCTCATTAGTCAAATTGACAAACTGATGGGCACTGATGGCTTTTATTTGTTTTCTTTCCTGCTTTGAAGGGAACTTTCTTAATTCAGCAAAGTGTATTGTGTGCAGGGCTTTGTGCTGGCCCTGTGAAAATGAGTAAGGCATAGTCCTGCCCCTATTGTTATTACTGAGGATTATTAGGATTACTGCAAACCTGCCTAATATTAAAAAAAAAATTGTGTGCTACAGAAGTGAACGAGTCAACATACACTTCAGTGTGTAATGGAGAGACTCTACTTAAATCCGAATTATTCTAGTAACTAGCATATTACCAGGTCCTGAGCCATGGTGGCTCTCAGATGTGTTAGGGATCTAGTTTTCTTTTAATTTTTTTACTTTTATTAAAAAATTTTTTTAATGTTTATTTTTAAGAGAGAGAGAGCGTGAGTATGAGAGGGACAGAGGGTGAGAGAGACACAGAATCTGAAGCAGGCTTCAGGCTCTGAGCTGTTAGCACAGAGCCCGACATGGGGCTCGAACCCATGAACCGTGAGATTGTGACCTGAGCTGAAGTTGGAGGCTTAACCAACTGGGTCACCCAGGCACCCCTAAGTTTCTGTCTTTTAAAAAAACTAATTTTTTTAATTTTTATTTTGAGAGAGAGACTGAGAGAGAGTGGGGTAGAGAGAATCCCAAGCAGCCTCTGCACTGTTAGTGCAGAGCCCAGCACAGGCTCAGTTGCCCGAGCTTTGAGATCACAACCTGAGCCAAAACCAAGAGTCAGATGCTTAACTGACTGAGTGAGCCAAGTACCCCTGTTTCTGTCTTTAAAAAAGAAAAACAATTTTTAATGTTTATTTTTAGGAGAGAGAGAGACAGAGCACGAGTCAGGGAGGAGCAGAGAGACAGGAAGACACAGAATCTGAAGCAGGCTCCAGGCTCCAAATTGTTAGCACAGCCTGGGACGCGCACGAACTGCAAGGTTATGGCCTGAGCTGAAGTTGGGTGCTTAACTGACTGAGCCACCTAGGTGCCCCTTAAGTTTCTGTTTTTTGAGCATGCCTTGTGTTGGTCAAGTGAACCTTGTGGTCCAGGACTATTCCAGCTTTGTCCTATAAGTTTGCATGCCAGTTAGCAGGAAGGAGAAGGGAGAGGACCAAGAAATGCTTCTTTTCTTAAAGGGCACTTAACCAGAAGATTCATACATCACTTTTTTACTGAGGAAAGAGAGGAAAACAAAACTTGTGGGGCAACCAGCAGCTTCTAGGACATATGTTTGTTTTAAAAGATTTTATGTAAAATTTTTTGTAATGTTTATTTACTTTGGAGAGAGAGAGAGAGCGCGCGAGCGAGCGCACGCGCGTGGGGGAGGGGCAGAGAGAGAGAGAGGGAGACACAGAAAAGGGAAGCAGGCTCCAGGCTCTGAGCTGTCAGCACAGAGCCCGACGCAGAGCTCAAACTCACAAACCCTGAGATCATAACCTGAGCTGAAGTCATATGCTTAACTGACGGAGCCACCCAGGCACCCCAAGATTTTTTTATTTTTAAGTAATCTCACCTGAAATGGGGCTTGAACCCACAACCTAGGACCTAGAGTTGGACGCCAACCTGCTGAGCCAGCCAGGCACCCCCTAGCACATGTGGTTTTTGTGAGGATATTCACAGCAGAATGATGGGTTTATAGTGGGTCCTTAGTCAATGGTAGTTTATAATGTTTTAAAATTCTGTTCTTTCAGTACTTAATCGTTTAGTTCTTTGCTTCACTGTATATATCTTGGAGCTTTAAGGAAGAGAGTGACACCTATAACTTTTAAGAAACAGCATCTTTCTGAGTTAGCTTTAATCTTTTTGAGCACACAGATACACACATGAAACAGTTGAACAGCAGTTCGTTAAAACTAATCAGGTCTGTCATTTAGTTTAGCAAAACTAAACATTTGCTAGTGGTTAAAAGAAGATAGTGAATGAAGTAGCGCTTTCTTAAGATGTAGTTTGGGCTAACTGGCTCTTATACCAGCCTATAACCATCCATATGTGAAAGATTTTAAACAGTATAATTGAATCATAACCCAGATAACAGAATTATATATATATATTTTTTAAATATTTTATTTATTTCTAGGAGAGAGAGAGAGACAGCGTGAGCAGGGGAGGGTCAGAGAGAGAGGAAGTCACAGACTGAAACAGGCTCCAGGCTCCGAGCTGGCAGTCAGCACAGAGCCCAACGCGGGGCTCGAACCCACGAACAGCGAGATCAAGACCTAAGCGAAAGTCGGACGCTTAACCGACTAAGCCACCCAGGCGCCCCAACAGAATTATATTTTATTAGTGTGTTCACTTTACGGTACTCAGTGATTCACCAGTAAAATCTTTGTTTGCTATGTCATAGGGTGAAATCCCAAGTAATGAACTAAAAAAATAGTGACAGTGAATGTAGGATGAATCTTCACAGGAAATTTTTAGCTATTTGCTCTCCCTACCTCCAAGTTCATTACTGTAAAATTAGTTACTTTTTGCATTTTAATGAAGTTAATAGTTTTGAAATATAGTTTTCCAGTATTTAACATATCTGAGTAGATATGAATATTGTAATGAGGTATAGAAATAAACATGATGGAGGATGGAAAATAAAATTTTTATGTTGCTGCCCATTTGTTTTTAAATTAAAAAATTTTTTTTTTTAATTTTTTTTTTTTTTATGTTTTATTTATTTTTAGGAGAGAGAGAGAGACAGCGTGAGCAGGGGAGGGTCAGAGAGAGAGGGAGTCACAGGCTGAAACAGGCTCCAGGCTCCGAGCTGGCAGTCAGCACAGAGCCCGACGCGGGGCTCGAACCCACAAACTGCGAGATCATGACCCAAGCGAAAGTCGGACGCCCAACCGACTAAGCCACCCAGGCGCCCCTAAAAAAATTTTTTTTTAACTTTATTTATTTTGAGAGAGCATGAGCAGGGTAGAAGCAGAGAGAGTGGGGAGAGAATCTCTGTGCTGCCAGCATAGATCCTGATGTGGGGTTTGAACCCATGAACTATGAAGTAACAAACTGAATGTAAATCAAGAGTTCAACACTCAACTGACTGAGCCACCCAGGAGCTCCTCCCTTTTTGTATTATTATAAAGTTCTCCTATTTTGATACATTTCATTGAGAGAAGATTCAGCTCTAGATTTGGTATTTTCTGTTTTCGTAGTGGAACAGACTTAAAAGCTTTTCTTGGATCTTAAGACAAGAAATTAGATACATAAAATCCCTGCAAAGGAGGGATTTGTGTCCTTTGAAACACAGAATTTAATATTTACCTGAGAATTTGAGGCTGAGGACGTGGCAGGCTACATAATGTATAAGTTAATGTCAAAACAGTATAATTTTCTTTGTTTTAATAGCACTTGAGGGGCACCTGGGTGGTTTCTCGGTTAAGTGTCGGACTTTGACTCAGGTCATGATACCACAGTTCCTGAGTTTGAGTCCCGTGTCGGGCTCTGCGTTGACAGCTCAGAGCTTGGAGCCTGCTTCTGATTCTGTGTCTCCTCCCTCTCTGTCCTTCCCTGGCTTTCACTCGGTTTCTCTCTCAAAAATAAACAAACATAAAAATTTAAAAAAAAATAGCACTTAAGGATTTATTATACTGAACTTGCTTTTGCTCAGGGTAAACTGATAATAAGAGAATTTAAAGTTAATCCTTTTTATTTATGATTCATGATAATGAAAATCTCTTAAGTATAAATAACACTCCTACTTTGGTTTTTATTCAAGTACCATTTTCAGGATGACAGAAGTGATTTCATTTTTACTAGAGAAGCAAATTATTCCCCTTAGTTTCACTTTTAGTGTTTATGTTCCAACCTTGTTACTGGAATTGTTTCCATTGAAACTAATTAGTAAATATTTCTAGTTTCAGTTTAAGTTTCTCTTTTTGTGGCTTCATTGACATCTATTATGACTAGTGGGAATAAATAAATTCATTTTTTGGGGGGGAATAAATAGATTCTATGTGATTATATTATAGAAACATGACTTACGTGATTATATTATAGAAAGAAAAATGTAAACTGCTAGTGAAGCATTTAAGTACTGTATTAGGGTTTGTAAGGATGAACTTAGAGTTAGGATTCCTTGACCTTTTACTAGTGCTTATCATTCCCTTTTAAAAGTAGACTCTTGAAGTTTTGGATAATATGCTGTAATTTTGTGAAAAACAAAACCTTTCTGGCTTTCTGTGCACTCTGAATTTTCTTATCTCTTACCTAACTGGCCTTGCTAACATCTGTTCTTCTCTTTGGGGTAATTTTACTTCTCTGTGTTGAGTCTCTTCCTCTGCAAAATTGATTATCTAGACTAAATTAACTTTTTTTTGCCCTGCTTCATTTTTTTAGCCTATGTTTAGGACAGAAATTGTCCCATGTCCTTTCTTTCATCTTCTTAGAAATATGCAACAGCCCTTTTTGTTACTAAGGAGTTTCTTTTTTAAAAGTCTATTTATTTTGAGAGAGAGAGGGCCAGGAGATAGGCAGAGAAAAGGGAGATAGAATCTCAAGTGCAGAGCTTGTTCCCATGAACTGCGACATCACGACCTGATCTGAAATTAAGAGTGGGCTCAACCCACTGGGCCACCCAGGCACCCTGTTAAAGGCTTTCTCTTAGGCCGAGCAGTGAAATATGTGGGGGAAGGGGGTCGATAACCAAATAAATTTTAGTAATAAAGAATTACCAGAAAAGTTTGAAATATAATTGATAGTCTTGCAGCACTCCTTTCCTGTTATTGCCTTGCTAATTGGGATTGGTGCATATTTTAAACATTTTTCTTCCCACCTTTTCTCCTTCAGAATAATAGTCTCATTAGGAGAAAGTATGCAGGGGCGCCTGGGTGGCTCAGTTGGTTAAGCATCCGAAGCTTGGTTTAATCTCAGGTCATGAATTCATATTCATGAGTTGGAGGCCTGAGTCAAGTGGAGCCTGCTTGGGATTCTCTGTCTCTCTTTCTCTCTCTCTCCGTTCCTCCCCTGCTCACACACTCTTTCTCTCAAAATATATATTTAAATATATATATATATTAACAAAGTTTTTACCAAAAGGCAAAAGTATGAATTAGTAGGCTATTCAGGTACCTCCAGAATCCAGGGACACTCCAACTCCAGACCAGCAGTGTCTAATAGAACTTTCTGTGATGATGAAAACATACCGGTGTGGCCACCAGTAGCCGTATGTCACAACAAGCACTTGAAATGTGAGGAGTGTAGCTGAGGGACTACATTTTAAAATTTTATTTAATTTTAATTAAATTTATATTTAAATAACTACAAGTAACTGGGTGCTGCCTTGTTGGACAGCATAGCTCCAGAATATCCATTCAACCAGCAGATTTTTTTTCGAGCACTCAGTAATATGCTGAGCGTTATGTTAGGTGCCAGAGTTACGATCAGGCAGTATAGTGAGGGAGACAGACAAGTGAAGAGGTAAATGTAATACAGTCTAATAGTTGCTGTATTAAAGAAAGGCACAGGGTTATATAGGAGCATAGATACCAACTTTTACCTAACCCAGGCTGCAGGTGGGTCACATTGGGGATGGTCTTATGTCGAAAGAAGTCTGGTGTCAGGGTGCCTGAGTGATGCTGTTGGTTAAGTGTCTGACTCTTAATCTCCGCTCAGGTCTTGATCTAAGGTCGTGATTTAAGCCCTGTGTTGGGCTCCACTCTGACCGTATGGAGCCTTCTTGGGATTCTCTGTCTCCCTCTTTCTGCCCCTTCCCTGCTCACTGGCTATCAAAATAAATAAAATGAATGAATTTAGCTCACTCGCTATCAAAATAAATAAATAATCATTTAAAAAAAAAAAGAAGGCTGGTGTCAGATATCCCCTTGTATTCTGCACAAGTACTGAGCTCAAGTCAATCCTTGTTCTATTACACTTACCATCAAAGTCTATGGAACCACTTGGCCATTATTATTTTTAAGTGTTTGGTGTCAGCCCTAGTATTTTTGTGCTTTAGCCCTGGACCTTGTATAGAATTAATAGGTATTCATTTGTGATGACATTAACTCTATTTCTCTTGTGGAAATCTGTACTTCAGAACTGTAAGTTGTTAAAGGCTGCAGTTTGGCTGAAGTAATTTTTAAGCGTATGCAAGTTGGGGCAGTTCGTAAGGCTATGTATGCCTTATTGTCAGATAATATTTTGTTTGTGTTATGAAGTTCTGGCAAGGAGACTGCCTTGGGTCTTTTATTCTTGGCCATATATATTGCAGAGGTCCTTGAGGTCAAATTTCCAGGGCATTAGGGCTTTAACATAAGATTATGAATGCTGAATAGAAGATTAACAACTCTTAGAGCTTCTTTAGGACTGAGCTTTATCTAAGTTCTTACAGAGATGAGGGAATGCCTAGTCACTTCATAGGACTCCTGGATGTCAAGATCAATTTATAGTCCTTTTGGTTTGATCTATTCAGAACCTTCTCAGCCAAATAAATCTTCTTGGCTTGTGGAAAGAGAGCTTTAAGGATTCTCTCAGTTTGCTCTTACTCGGGTCCTCATTTTTTTTCACCTCTCTCTGGAGGAACTCCGGTCACTGTGAGTCCTGTACCTAATGAATTAATTGTCATGGCTTCTCTCTAGATATTGAAGAGGAAGAGCTTTGACTTTTAGCCTCAGGGGACAGAGTCTATAACTATGCACTTATAGGTAATTTAAATAGGTTGTATTCAGGGGGCTCCTGGCTGGCTCTGTCCGTGCAGCATGTTGACTCTTGATCTTTGGGTTGTGAGTTTCAAGCCCCTCATTGAGGCTTACTTATAAAAAAATAAATAAAAATAAATGGGTTGCATTCATCAGTAAACTACCTTGTTTTTAGGATCTTTTGAAGTTTATTTCTTTGTCGTTTTATAAAAAGAGCTTGGATTTTCATGTTGTGATATGGCTTTGATGAACTATGGTACACTGACATACTGGGCTGTTTCTAGTGTGATTCATTGTAATAGGAGGAGGAACAGTTTTACTGCATATTAATCTAGAAACATGGAGCTTGTGATTTAAATTTGTTGGGTTAATGAATTTCATTTTCAATAGTAAACACATATTCCGGGTAATTAGAATTCTGACAGCATAAATCTTTTCTTTAGATTCAGATTCAACTAATACTTAACCCAATACTTCTCTAGTGTGTATTATGTATTGTTTTGATTAAAAAAATTTTTTTTTAATTTTTAAATTTATTTTTGAGAGACTGAGCACAAGTGAGGGAGGGGCAGAGAGAGAATGAGACACAGAATCCAAAGCAGGCTCCAGGCTCTGAGCTGCTAGCACAGAGCCTAACGCGGGCTTGAACTCACAAACTGTGAGATCATGACCTGAGTCGAAGTCGGACGCTTAACCAGCTGAGTTAACCAGGTGCCCCTTGATTTTTTTTTTTTTTAATAGATCATTTGTTCAGTAGAAATATGTGAGCTGCCAATGTAGTTTCAGATTTCCTGGTAGCCATGTTAAAATAAAAAGTTAAAAGAAACAGGTGAAATCTATTTTAATAACATACTTAACCCAGTATATACAAAATACTATCATTTTAAGATGTGGTCATTATAAAAATTATTAGTGAGATATACTGTATTTCATATCTCACTATGAAAAAATAGTGAGATATGAAACTCACTGATTTTCATATTAGTGAAATTAATATTCACTGATTTTTCATTCTTTATAGTAAGTTTTTCCACTCCAGTGTATATTTTACACTGTACTTACAGCACATTTTACCCTGCAATGGCTGTATTTCAAATGCTCAGTAGCTTCATATGGCTTAGTGAACAGTGCAGTTCTGTAGAGTGTCTGTAGAATAAATCCTACTTTACTGTCTGCTTTTAGAGAAGAGCAGGATTAGCAAGGTTGAGGGCAAGGAAAGGGATGAAGAAGAGGAGCTGGGTGGCAGGAATACCAATCAATAGGGTGATGCTTTATACCTTTTCCCATCTGGGTTAGTTTCCCTGCTAACAGTTATTGATAGATTATTTTTTTATCTATATCTTCCACTAAATCATCTGCTTAAGGCAGGAACTATGTTTTTTGTTTCTGTTTCCCTAGGGTTTGTCAGTGCTAAGTATAAAGTAGATACCAATAAATAAATGTTTATTAGAAGTCTATATTAAGAATAGGGAGCTTTAAACCCTGCCTGTGAAGAGTTTTAGCATGATTTATTGTATTTCTGGGAGTTGGATATGTTATGTCCTCATTCCTATTTCGCAAATTGGGAGTGGAAGAAAATGTATACACCATCAGGAGTAAGTCTACATGTACAGATTTCTACAGTTAGTAAATACTGACATATAGTGTCATATTTTCTGCCTTTAAATTTTTTTCTGCCATTAATAACTAACATTTGATGAACATATTTCGGGTGGCCTATACCTTTTTTGTCCCATTTAATTTTCATAATACTGCTATGGATATATGGTAGGTAGTATTGACCTCATTGTATAAGTGATGAAAATGGGTTATATATACAAAAGACATTTACTTGACATGAATGGACTTGGTACATATGTTTACTGTGTGTGGTTGGATATATTTTTCCTTCTAGAATCCATAGTAATTGATGATTGATGATCTTTTATATAAAATATATGTTTGTGCTTATGGAGATGCAGAGGAGTACATCTGGTTTGAAAACTTAAGAAAAAGCTATTTTCAAATACTGCAGATAAATAAAAAATAAACTATAATGCAGCAAAACCATGTATCCATCAGCCAGCTTCACACACAGAATGTTATCAATATAATTAAAGCCCTTAGCATATACCCACCTTGGTTACTTGCTCCTGTCTTTCATCAGAGATAATTGTTTTTTTTTTTTTTTTCCTTTTTTTTTTTTTTTTTTTCATCAGAGATAATTGTTATCTTGAATTTGGGATTTATTAGTCCAAGGTATTTCTTTATATACTTACTATATATTTCATTTTCCATATTTTTTTAGTTTTACTTACAGTCCAAAAAAAAAAAGAATTGTTAAATCACAATTGTTGTGAGTGTATGTTTTGAGCCTTTGAAGTATTTTCTGAACTTCCAACTTTGTATCTTCGGATAGAGTTCTTAAGTCTCATTTTAAGAAATAGGAACATTTCATTTTAAAGAGCTTATCTAAGTACTGTTAGCCAGGGGCTCCTGGGTGGCTCAGTCAGTTAAGCATCTGACTTCAGCTCAGGTCATGATCTCACGTGGATTTGAGCCCTGCATCGGGCTCTGTGCTGACTGCCAGCTCAGAGCCTGGAGCCTGTTTCAGATTCTGTGTGTGTGTCTCTCTCTCTGACCCTCCCCTGCTCACACTGTCTCTGTCTGTCTGTCTGTCTGTCTCTCTCAAATTAAAAAAAAAAAAAAAAAAAAAAAAGTACTGTTAGCCAATATTTTGAACTCTTAAGATTTTTATCTCCTAAAGAGTAAGGACAAGACCATTTTCTTTTATTTAAAAAATTTTTTAAGTTTATTTACTTCTTTTGAGGGAAAGAACAAGCAGGGTAGGGGCAGAAGAGACATAGGGAGAGACAGAGGAGAGAAATCCCAAGCAGTTTCCATACTGTCAGCACAAAGACTGCAGCAGGGCTCAAACCATGAAATGTGATATCACCACAAGCTGAAGTCAAGAGTGGGATGCTTTATTTTATTTATTTATTTATTTTTAAATTTTTTTTAATGTTTTTTATTTATTTCTAGGAGAGAGAGAGAGACAGCGTGAGCAGGGGAGGGTCAGAGAGAGAGAGGGAGACACAGACTCTGAAACAGGCTCCAGGCTCTGAGCTGGCAGTCAGCACAGAGCCCGACGCGGGGCCCGAACCCACAAACCGCGAGATCATGACCTAAGCGAAAGTTGGACGCTTAACCGACTAAGCCACCCAGGTGCCCCCCAATGCATCATCTTAATGAAAACTCCTGCCTTAGTTTTATCATATTAATCTGACTTTTGGAAATTGCTTAGATGTGTTAATGTGTTATATATTATTATATATTAATGTTAGAGCTTTGATACCATTTAAAAAACTTGGTTGGTTATATCTGTAATCATCAGAAGTCTACTTTCCAAGAGCTTAGTTCTTCAAGCATGAAGAACTGTCATGCTGTCTTGTGTTTTGCTAAGGTGACCACAGTATTAAACTGTCTAATTGTGTCTCCTTTCTTAAAAATTTATTTTGTAGTATTGTGTAGTTTAACTTTTATTTAAATTCCAGTTAACATAACAGTGTAAATACTAGTTTCAGGTGTACAATTTAGTGATTCAGCACTTCGATACAACAGCCAGAGCTCGTTACAAGTGCACTCCTCCCCATCATCTATTTCACCCAATCCCCCGCCTGCCTCCACTCTGGTAACCCTGGTTTGTTCTCTGTAGTTTGTTCAGTGTAGTTAAGTTTTGTTTGTTCACTGTAGTTAAGAGTGTTTCTTGGTTTGCAGCCTCCTCTTTTTATTGTGTCTTCTCTTTTAAAAGCTGTTCTTTGTATCTCATAAGTTCTATATGCATAAGTCAGATTCCACCTTTTATATATTAGCATCTTAATGAGTACACAGTTATTGAGAATTCAGTGGCTTTAAGTGGACATATAATTAAAATAAATTGCCTTTCATTCAGATTTATAGTAGCTGATATTGCTTGGGTACACTTTTTGGTAATATGTTTAACTTTGGATATGGACTTGTGGAACTTGTTTTTTAACCTGAAGGAGTTGAAACAGTTCATTGATGTGGAGGTAATTTTAGAGCTGCTTGGTATTAAGGACAAAACCAGAAAACACTATAGTAACAAAAAGTCATGACTGAAGTATTATTCTCTCTGTCTCTTTTTAAAGTTTATTTATGTGAGTGAGTAAGTAAGTAAGTAAGTAATCTCTACACCCAAGGTAGAGCTTGAACTCAGGACCCTGAGATCAGAGTCACATACTCTTCCAACTGAGCCAGCCAGGCATGCACACCCGCCCCCCCCCCCCCCGCTTTTTTTTTGGTTTGCAATTGAGAAATGTATTTTCACAAAAATGAAGGTCTTTAGTTTAATGGAACCAGTTTTATCTATCTATCTATCTATCTATCTATCTATCTATCTATCTATCTAATGTTTTACTTCTGAGAGAGAGAGGGAGATACAGAATCTGAAGCGGGCTCCAGGCTCTGAGCTAGCTGTTCACACAGAGCCCGAAGGTGGGGCTTGAACTCACAATTCATGAGATTATGACCTGAGCAGAAGTCAAACACTTAGCTGATTGAGCCACTCAGGCACCCCAATTTTTTTCTTTTTTGATTGATCCCTTTTTTCCTCTCAACTGTCCTGTCTTATTTAATTTTATCATTATTTGTTTAACTACTGGCTCAGAGTCCATATGGAGGAGGCAGATAAAAAGAATGCAAATCCTTTGAGACTTGATAGATGTCTTACAGTCTTCAAATACTTTGATAATTCACCATTAAGAGAGAATGAGGAGGGTCATGAAGACACTTTAGCAGAAAAGCCTGGCTATCAAATGGAACAGCAGTTTCGAGAGGATTTTATTTATTTATTTATTTTTATTTATTTATTTTTTTTTAAATGTTTTATTTATTTCTAGGAGAGAGAGAGACAGCGTGAGCAGGGGAGGGTCAGAGAGAGAGGGAGTCACAGACTGAAACAGGCTCCAGGCTCCGAGCTGGCAGTCAGCACAGAGCCCGACGCGGGGCTCGAACCCACGAACCGCGAGATCATGACCTAAGCGAAAGTCGGAAACTTAACCGACTAAGCCACCCAGGCGCCCCGAGAGGATTTTATTTTTAATTGGGATTAAATTATATGACTCTTAAATTCATATTGCCAGCTCTGCAGTTTTGCCTTCATATGTAATTTTGGCTTGTAAATCTCTTGCCTCCAAATTCATCATGATTTCAGTCTTGCCTCAGTCTGAAACTCAGCATTGCTACTAGTTTAAGTGCAATTGCACATTATTCACATGTGTAATCCAAACTGGCAGACTAAGCCCCCAGCTGATGTGTTAAATGCAATGGAAAGAAGTTTTTCACACATTTAATTTGTGTTATTTTCTTACATAAAAGTGCTCAATACTGTTGGCCTGGACTATAGTAATTGAATTACATTTGAACTTGAATTAGCCCAAACTGAAAAAAATCTATTGTTTGACTTGGCAGGAAATTTGTTCTGTACCTGTGTGCTAACTGCCAAAAGTATTAAAACATTAGGTATGTGAAAGCATCTTAAATAATGAGGTGTTTATTTGAAAAGCAGAAATTTTACATTTGTAACTAAATTCCAACTAATTTATGACATTCACTAAAATGTCATTTTCCTTCTCTTACAACGTACTTCATAACTGATGATAAATCAACAGAAAGGTACATGGTTTGAATTAGTCATTTAGTTTTTTTCCTTTCCACTATATAGGATGATAGTCTTCCTTATTTTGATGTCTCAAAAATGTCTCAAAAACAGGATTTTGTTTTTATTTAGTAATTACAATTTATTCTTTGGCATAAGGCAGTTTTCGTATAATGTAGTGGAAGAGGTACTATTATTGAGAGCTAACGTAAACTCCTTTATCTTTTCAAATTGAAATAGAGCTTCCTTTCAGCTTCTCTCCAGTCCTTAATTCCATTGTTTAAAAATATGTGAATTCCTTACAGGGCACACAGAAGAGGTGACCACAGGCTTCTTTGGAACTGGAGCTCAGGTGACCGGTGTTGAGTCTCTGCTTTGACTCCCTGTGGGAAAGCCACCAGATGTCTCTGTCCCTTAGCTGCCTAACCTGTAAAATGGGTTTAATAATAGCAATTACTGGGGCATCTGGGTGGCTCAGGTGATTAAGCATCTGACTCTTGATTTAGGCTCAGGTCATGGTCTCATGGTTCTGTGAGATCGATTCCCGTGTCTGTGCTGACAGCATGGAGCCTGCTTGGGATTCTTTCTCTCTCTCCACCCCTCCCCGTGTCTCAAAATAAATGAACAACAACTTAAAAAAAAAAAAAAATAGCAAGCAATACTTGACAAGGTGTTTTGAACCTTAAATGACAGCTGCACGTACATGCTTATTAGCATGGAGCCCAGCTTGCAGGGAGCGTCAGTAGCATCTTGCTGTCACTGTTGTGTTTAGTTCTGTCATTCTTCCCCCAGTGCTCTGCCATTGCTGAGAGCCTCTTTTCTCCAAAGTGACACCTGTCTCCTTACCTTCAGCATCCTCCTTCATCCCAGGAGCAGATTGAGGTGCAGCAGTTAGCCTTTGGTTTTTTATAGCATAGGTGCATGTTCTTCTTGAGCTTCAAATTTTGGAATGTGAAACTTTACTCCCATCCCCACTTTTATGCTGCTCACCTGACTCTTAACCTGGGGCATTAAAGTAAGGCTTGAAAGTGATGGAACAGTTTTCAGCTCTTAACCTAAGTATTGGGAATGTTTAGAAGATCCTGTGGGGTATCCAGCTGGAACACTCCTGTTGTTACTCATCTGTGTGACAGATGGATGGACCTAATAGTTTGTAAATTCTACTTAGGTTATTGTGTCTTCTCTCTTATGTACTGGGGAGCATGTGGAGGAAGTGAAATATGGTTTTTTAAAGAAAAACAAATATATACATTAATAATGAATTGTGTTGTTATTTATCTGTTGTGTGTATTTAGTCAATAAACACATTTGATCGTAGAAGAGGGGAACTTGAGGGCACCTGGCTGGCTCAGTTGGTGGAGCGTGCAACTCTTGATATCAGGGTTGTGGGTTTGAGTCCCACATTGGGTGGAGAGAGTACTTAAAAAAATAAAATCTTAATTTTTTTAGTGATAGTTTAAAAAAATTTTTTTAAAATATATTTATTTATTTCTAGGAGAGAGAGAGAGAGAGAGACAGCGTGAGCAGGGGAGGGTCAGACCCCGACGCGGGGCTCGAACCTACGAACCGCGAGATCATGACCTAAGCGAAAGTCGGACGCTTAACCGACTTAGCCACCCAGGCGCCCCTTTTTTTAAAATTTTTAATGTTTTTTTTTTTTTTTTTTTTTAAATTTTAATGTTTTATTTATTTCTGAGAGAGAGAGAGACAGCGTGAGCAGGGGAGGAACAGAGAGAGAGGGACATACAGAATCTGAAATAGGCTCCAGCCTCTGAGCTAGCTGTCAGCACAGAGCCCAACGCGGGGCTCGAACCCACAAACCGTGAGATCATGACCTGAGCCAAAGTCGGCCGCTTAACCGACTGAGCCACCTAGGCGCCCCTAAAATTTTTAATGTTTTTTAAAATTTATTTCTGAGAGAGAGAAGGAGAGAGAGAGTGGGACACAGAGAGAGAGAGAGGAGAGCGTGAGCAGGGGAGGGTCAGAAAGAGAGATACAGAATCTGAAACCAGCTCCAGGCTCTGAGCTAGCTGTCAGCACAGAGCCTGATGCGGGGCCCGAACTCACCAACCATGAGATCATGATCTGAAGTCAGACGCTTAACTGACTGAGCCACCCAGGTGCCCCCCAAAAATAAAATCTTAAAAAAAAAAAAAAAAAAAAGAGAAACTTGAAGGTAAGAGTAGTTATAAAATACTTTGTTAGAGAGGAAGGATTTAAACTTGGTTTTGAGGACTACTTAGGAAGAGGAGCTAGGTAATGAAAGTGAGGCAAAGGTGTAGGAGGGGAAATGAATATGGCATATTTAGAGAGCACTGAAGGAATAGCAAAAAACCCCAAAACTAACATTTATCGATCACTTAGTATACCAGCTACTGTGTAAGGGATTAACTCATTTAATCATAACAGTAACTCTATTTTACATACGGGGTTTAGGCACTTGGACATTCTGGGCCATAATGCTGCCTCCTAAGTTTGTTATAATGGAAAAATTGTTTTTGTGCACAGATGAGGTTTATTAGTTGCTATGTAACAAACACTCCCCAAAGAGTCATTCGTGAACATCACGGGAATTTTCACATGCTGAAAACATGGGTAGGGAATAGCAAGAAATGGAATATTAACAACCACAGATGACCCCCCAGGTTCCCTTCCAGTTAGTATCTGCTCGCACTGACCTACTTCTGATAACATACCTTATTTTTGTCAGGTTTTGGACTTTGTATGAATCTAATCACATAATTTTCTTTTTTGTGTCTAGTTTCTTTTACTCCGTATTGTTTGTGAGAGTCATACTAGTTATTACATAGCTGTAGTTCATTCATTCTCATTCCTATAATTTTTTTTTAAATGTTTTTTTTTTTTTTTTTTATTTCTAGGAGAGAGAGAGACACACACACACAGCGTGAGCAGGGGAGGGTCAGAGAGAGAGGGAGTCACAGACTCTGAAACAGGCTCCAGGCTCTGAGCTGGCAGTCAGCACAGAGCCCGACGCGGGGCTCGAACCCACGAACCGCGAGATCATGACCTAAGCGAAAGTCGGACGCCCAACCGACTAAGCCACCCAGGCGCCCCTTAAATGTTATTTTTGAGAGAGAGGGAGGGAGAAAGAGAGAGCGCCAGAGTGAGCACAGGCGGTGGGGGTGGGCAGAGAGAGAAAGGGGAACAGAGGATCTGAGTGGCTTCTGTGCTCACAGCAGAGAGCCCACTGTGGGGCTCAAACTCACAAACAGTGAGATCATGACCTGAGCCACCCAGGTGCCCCTGCTGTAATTTTTTTTAAGTTTGTTTAAATGAACCCTTTAAAAAGGAGTTGATGCCTTTGGGAATATTTGCTAAAAACAAAATGAAAAATGAGAATAACCACAGATGGAGGTGTACAACCCTTATTATTAATTATTATGATTTTGAAATGTGAATGGCTGAGAAATCGATAGTAGAGGAAACAGCAAAGGAAAGGAAGCTTTGCTGTATCTCCTCCTGTTTTCCGTGTTAAGACATTTTACATATAATTCAGATTTTTAGTTTCCTCTCTGTAGTTCTTCCTGTATTTTTTACCAGTAGAGATAATTTCATATTCTCTTAGCTGAGAAGAACAAAGCAGTGAGAATGTGAGATGAGGAAATAATAAGTGTCCTCATTCTGCTTTGTAGCTCTTTTTTTTTTCTTTCTCCTGATCATAGGGTGCTGCAAACTTCAGCTCTAGGGCAGTACTTCTTAGTTCTTTATGAAAATATTTCTGTGTTAGTATTTTCACTCAACTTCCTTTGGAAGTTTCTTTACTTTTGCACATACCCCTGTCATTTTCTTTTTGTCCTGTTTCCATTCTCTCACGTCTCTGGATTCCTGCCCCATCGCTTATGTAGCCTTTCTTCTCTTTCACATGTACATTTTTGACTTTCTTGCTGTATCTTTCCCTTGTGCACGTAGCCTATTCAGAACTTTTCTATATTAAAGGTACTTTTCTTGAGCTGCTGGTAATTTTGGCAAAGTTTCTTTGAGCATTTCAGTGTTTCTTTTGGTTTTGTTTTGCTTTTTTAACTGCAAAATTGCTGGAAGATTGCTCTCTCTCTCTTTTTTTTCTTTAATGTTTGTTTATTTTGAGAGAGAGAGAGAGAGAGAAAGAGACTTGCATTAGTGAGGAAGGGGCGGCGCGGAGTGGGGGGGAAGGAGAGAATCCCAAGCAGGCCCCGTGCTGTCAGCATAGAGCCCAACCTGGGGCTCAATCTCATGACCATGAGATCATGACCTGAGCTAAAATCAAGAGTTGGACACTTTACTGACTGAGTCACTCAGGTGCCCCTCCAAAACTTTTTTTTTAATGTTTATTTGTTTTTGAGAGAAAGAAACAGAACACAAGTGGGAGAGGGGCAGAGAGAGAGGGAGACACAGAGTCTAAAGCAGGCTCCAGGCCCTGAGCTATCAGCGCAGAACTCAACACGGGGCTGGAGCTCGCAAAGTGTGTGATCATGACCTGAGCCCAAGTCTGACAGTTAACCGACTGAGCCACCCAGGCACCCCTGACATTTTTATTTCTCTCTGACATTTCATTTACTCTTACTTAGAACTTTGAAGGGGTGGGAATATGATCATATTGGTTTCCTCAAATCCCAAAGCATACTGCTTCTTCTTCACTTCTAACTTCTTTGGGGTTAGCATAGTCAGTCACCAGCAGAACTTGGGACACTTAGGGTCCAAGACAGAGCTTGTCTTGCAGGGCTTACTGCTTAGAGGACAGGAAACAAAAATGGCCTGTACATGCACAGTGATACCACTTGAGGTCCACTAATGTAAAAAAAAAATGGTAGCAGTGTCTGTTCTGTGGGCTAAGACAGAAATGTGGGGCAGAAGAGCGCATGATCCCCTGTACAGTTTTTCAGATTTGGTCTTTGTCTCTTATTTCCTTCCATACAGTTCTCCAAGATTTCATCTGCTTCTGTAACTTTAAACCTTATAAATCTGTACTGTTTCTTTACCTGGACCTTTCCCTGAAATACCTGCTGTGTGTTTTCTCTTGGAACATTTTGCAATTACTTCATACTCAGTAGGGAGATAGTGTTCAGTCATAAGCGTCAGCAAACATAGATTGTAATCATTGAAATCTTAACTTTGCCATGGACTTACTTTGTGGTTTTACTTGGTGACTTTCCTGAGTTTCACTTTCTTTTGTCTGTGGAAGAATGTAGGTAGAATTGGAGTCCTTTGTAGTTCCGACATCCTATGATGTTCTGATCTTAAGTAGACCTATTTACTTGCACTGCTCGTGCCGGTCATAATATATAACCATCGAATATTCCAGGTACATTCTTGTCTCTGTTTGTGTTTTCTTTACTTAGAAAATCTCTTAGTCTTTTACTTCTTGGACTTAACCTTTCTCTACAGTCCATTTCAGTCCTTTCTTCTTTGTGAGTGGTTCCTGATGATTGTAGTCCACAAATATTTTTTTGTTTTCTGAAGTCCTGCAGAATCACTGACATTGCTGATCTGGCATTCATCAAGAAAATTTACTGAATAGTTATTTGTTATACACATTTATTATGTAACCAGGTTGTAAGCTCTTTGAGCATAGTACTGTGGTTTTGTACGATAATGCCCAGCACAGATGGACATTTAACAATTTCCTTTTTACCTTTTGTATCCTAGTTGCTCATACATGCTTTTTCTCTAATAGCCATTAACTATTAAGGCCTTACAGATTACTTTGTGGTCACCTTTGCTGACAGGACACTTTTGCTATCTATCACATTTCTACATGAGGTTGAGATTTGATAGCCTCTAAAAGGAAAATCCTGTGTTTTTCCCCCCAAAGTGTCATTAGCGTGAATATTCATGCAGATTACTTTGTGACTGTTCACATCATTTAACAAAAAGGTCCACACTGATCTTTCTTTTACAATTTTTGCTTTGTAATTTGTTTTTAAAATTTATTTCTGAGAGAGAGACAGCATGAGCAGGGGAGTGTCAGAAAGAGAGGAAGACACAGAATCTGAAACCAGCTCCAGGCTCTGAGCTAGCTGTCAGCACAGAGCCCACCCAACGCGGGGCTCGAACCCATGCACCGTGAGATCGTGATCTGAGCTGAAGTCTGACACTTAACCGACTTAGCCAGCCAGGCGCCCTGCTTTGTAATTTTTTAAAATGTTTATTATATTTTTGAGAGGCAGGGAGAGAGCAAGGGGTAAGGAGAGGGAGACAGAGGATCCAAAGTGAGCTCTGCACTGACAGAAAGTCCGGTGTGGGGTTTGAACTCAAGAACCATGAGATCATGGCCTTAGCCACAGTTGGACGCTTAACTGGCTTGAGCCACTCAGATCCCCCTTATTTTGTGATTTTTAATGTGTTTGGTTTTTGAATATATTAAGATTAAAGCAGTAGGATGAAATTGTGAATACCAAGATGTTGACACAGTATTAACTGACTTCATATAAACTCTAAGAGGGTGGGGACTTTGTTGTTGATCACTCCCTCCCCTGTTGCTAAAAATGTGTGACATAAAGTAGATTCTTAATAAATATTTGTTGAACAAATGAATTTGTGAATTAATGACTAAATCTTGCAGAAATGCAAGTATGTTCTCTGTAGTTCTGCATTGTATTTTGGCTTTATATAAGCTGAGGACTGTCTTATTGTTTCTGTTTCTTCTTTGGTGTGGGAAGACCAGATGAGTAGTGGGCTTTGAACCATAGAACCCCACACTCTGGGTGTGTCTGTTTTTCAGATGGTGTGATGGACAGGACTGAAGCTCGGGTAGCATAGGCTGGGCTGGTGATTCCAGTGAGGTTGTCAGCTCGAGGTCTGCAGACAGATGGATCAATGTTACAGAGCCCAAATAGTGGTGGGAGGGATGTCCTAGAACTAGGAATGTCGAGAACATGGAGTTAAGTAGGCAGGTGGCAGGTGCTCTGAAGGAGCTTTGGGGATGAGGTGAGGAATTTTCTCCTGGGCTCCATAGCAGACTCGGACGATCACGCCAGGATCCATCAAAGGGGTAACATTTTTCTTTTTACTTTAGTGACATAATTAGAGTATACATTGATAAGAAGGAAACGCTAATAAAAAGGAATACATCTCCTGTTGTTTTGGTGCTAAGTTTTCAAACTTTAAGATTTAACTTTTGGGTCCTGGGTGGCTTAGTCAGTTAAGCATCTGATTCTTGGTTTTGGCTCAGGTCATCGGTTCATGGTTTTGAGCTCTGTGTTGGGATTCTCTCTTTCTCTCTGCTGCTCACAGATTTTTCTCTTTGTCAGAATTCTCATATACCATGATAACTTTTTAATGGTTATTTTTGAGAGAGAGAGAGAGAGGGAATGGGGGAGGGCAGAGAAAGGGAGACACGGAATCCAAAGCAGGCTCTAGGCTCTGAGCTGTAAGCATAGAGCCCGATGCAGGGGTTGGACTAACTACTGGGAGAACATAACCTGAGCTGAAGTCAGATGCCCATCCCACTGAGCCACCCAGGCATCCCAGCTAGGGATATTTGTAATAGTGACAGCTAACAGTTTAGAAGGCAGCGGACACGTATGTACGTTATACTTAAATTCAGTATAAAAGAAGCTAATGGTTTCTCCTCCCAATTCACTGGATTGATGTGAAAGTTGTTTCCCAAGTGAAAGTGTACTCAGGTGATATTTTTGAGAATTTATGTCAAATATTGGGTCCAAAGCTAAATTCTCGCATTTCTTGAAAGTGGCATTTGTGTGCATTCAGAAACTGAGGAAATGGAATGTATATTTATGTGTATGTATACATTTTCCTTTTGTTTTTTAGTTTATTTATTAGAGAGAGAGACACACACACACCACCAGTGGGGGAGGGGTAGAAGAGAGTGAGAGAGAGAATCCCAAGCAGCTGTGTGCTGTCAGTGCAGAGCCTGATGCAGGGCTTGAACTTATTAGCCATGAGAGCATGACGTGTGCCATTTTCAAGAGTCAGACGGAGCCACCCAGGCACCCCTTGTACATTTTTCAATTATGCCAGAAACACAGTAATTTTGTGTTTGAAATATTAGTATATAGGATATATTTATATTTATTACAATGTATGAAAACTTTCGTTGAAAATACTACTGATACTACTAATAATTGCTGTCATTAGTTGAATGTCTACCAGGTGCCAAGCTCATCAAGAATACTGTTTTGCAGGTTAGAAAACTAAGCGTGGTAGGAAACATGGATTCTAGCTCTAGTCTGATTTTAGTGTTTATGCTGTTATTCTTTTTTTTTTTTTAATGTTTATTTTCGAGAGAGAGAGAGAGTGAGCAGAAGGACAGAGAGAGAGAGAGAGACAGAGAATCCAAAGCAGGCTCTGTGCTGTCAGCGCAAAGCCCTTGTGGGACTTGAACCCACAAACCTTGAGATCATGACCTGAGCTGAAATTAGGACACTCAACCAACAGAGACCCCATCTAGCGTGTATATTTTAATTGGCTCCATTGTGTGAATTTTTTTGCTGAAAATTGCTGAAAATAGTTTTTACAGATGAACTATTAGATCAAATGGTGCTGTTAGTTAATACTTGGTACATTTATTGTCTCTAAAATAACTTTTCTCTCATGTAATAATCATCATGTTTTATAATTATGTTTTATAATTGTAAATGGCTCATATTTAGGAATTTCATTCTCCTTTCCTAAACCTCTAGTGATCTGACATTTTAGATAAGTATAGAAACAGTTTTTAAGAGTGATTAAATATGATAGCATATGTTTATGTGTAAAAAATTTGTGGAGAGGTGCATTAGTAACTTGACTGTGATTAGCTGTAGGAGAAAAAAATTGGGTGATGGAAAGTATTTTCTACCTTAGATCCTTTTGTATTGACTGGTACTTTCTACTTAATATTCCTCTATACCATTTGCATTTTTTTTAAAACAGTGATCAAGTGGTCTAATCAAAATTAGTTATAGTTAATAGTCCAGGACATCTGCAGATCTACAGGCTATGGTTATGTCTGCAGTTTTCTTTGTCCTATTTTCAAGATACATAATGTCTATTTTTCCTTTTTATTTACCACATAAATTTAGGTGGTGTTCTTTGTTTTTATTATACATTTTTAATTCTCACTGAAATACCATTTCATTTCAGAAGTCTGTGTGGCTTCCAGAAAATTGTTTAGAGGCCCTTTGGGATTAGTAGAAGATTTATTCATTTGCAAATTATGACCCAGTGAGGTTGCAAACTGTATGTGAATTTGGCTTTTTTATTATTCTCACTGTCATTGTAAAGGACATTTAGCTGTGTGACCTTCAGCATGTTATTAGTTTCTGAGCCTTCCCCCCCCTTTGTTTAGTTAGACTTTCATTTTTGTAAGGTTACATCCCAGGATTTCCCCAAATCTCTGATACTGCAATTTCATACTCATTTCAGTTCAAAAGACAGAATCCAATGATTCTTTAAGTAGTGTCACAAACAAAATTTCTAGTTAACAAAAATCTACGTAACCTTCAGAATAAATGTTAATTATTAAAATACATTTGCAGTCTGATTTATCTCTTTGGAATGCATAAAGTCATCCATATGCATGTATAAAATCTTAGTCATGGAGGGGCGCCTGGGTGGCTTAGTCGGTTAAGCGTCCAACTTTCGCTTAGGTCATGATCTCGCGGTTCGTGGGTTCGAGCCCTGCGTCGGGCTCTGTGCTGACTGCCAGCTCAGAGCCTGGAGCCTGTTTCAGAGTCTGTGTCTCCCTCTCTCTCTGACCCTCCCCTGCTCACGATCTCTCTCTCTCTCCTAGGAATAAATAAAAAATATTTAAAAAAAAAAAAAATCTTAGTCATTGAGTAAAGTTCGAAATGAAACTGTCCAGCAAGGAAGACATAAAGATTTTATTTAATTTTTAATTATAAAGTAAAATCTTTTTATATAAATAAATAAATTATTTTATTAAAATAAATATTTTAATTATAAAAATAAAGATTTTATTTAATTTTTAAATGTTTATTTTAGAGAGAGAGAATGAGCGTGTGCGCATATACTCATGAACTGGGGGAGGAGCAGAGTGAGCGAGACAGTGAGCGAGACAGAGGATTCAAAGCTGGGTCTGTGGTGACAGCAGAGAGCCCTGTGTGGGGCTCTAACTCACTGAACGATGAGATTATGACCTGAGCTGAAGACAGACTCTTAACTGAGCTATCCAGACGCTTCCTAAAGATTTTATTTTTAAGGAATCTCTACATCCATCATAGGGCTTGGACTCACAGCCCCAAGATCAAGAGTTGCATGGTCCACTGACTGAGCCAGCCAGGTGCCCCAACATTTTTTTTTTTAACGTTTTATTCATTTTTTTTTTTTTAATGCTTTATTTCTAGGAGAGAGAGAGAGAGGGCAAGCAGGGGAGGGTCAGAGACAGAGGGAGTCACAGACTGAAACAGGCTCCAGGCTCCGATCTGGCAGTCAGCACAGAGCCCGACGCGGGGCTCGAACCCACGAACCACGAGATCATGACACAAGGGAAAGTCGGATGCTTAACCGACTAAGCCACCCAGGTGTCCCACGTTTTATTCATTTTTAAGACAGCATACAAGCGGGAAAGGGGCAGACAGAGAATGGGACAGAGGATCCAGAGTGGGCTCCGTACTGACAGCAACGAGCCCGAAATGGGGCTTGAACCCATAAACCATGAGATCATGACCTGAATCGAAGTTGGACACTCAACTGAGCCACCCAGGCACCCGCAAGATTTTCATTTTTAATCTTAATGCTAGAAATGAGCCTTTCCTTTGTTCATAGCCTGAAAAGAAGTGGTGTCTTATGCCAGTTGTAGCTTCATAGATCATTATACAGAGGGTTATCAGTCAAATCTTATTAAACTGTGACAGATTCTTTCACTAACTTTCCTTCAGTTCATTAAGTCATGGCAGTGAGGAAAATGGTTCTCCTCCACACCCTGAGGGTTCACTGTTTTCAAAGTATATTAATCATAGTGTACTGAAATTTGATTGTGAGGTCAGTGTTGTGATTGTGAGCTTGTGTTACACATTGAACTGTTGCCTTCATTAGAGACCTTCTTTGGTTATTTAGCTTTTTGAAAAACATTTGAGCAAAAAAAAAAAAATGAAATGTCTTTCTTAATTTAAACTTCTCTGATGCCTCTTCAAGCAAAAGGGAGGAGATCTTTATTGCTGGAGTCCAAATTGGAAGCCAAAAGACTTTATTTCCTCTGTAGTTTTCTGAATGAACTAGATTTAAAACATCAGTATCAGATAGAAATGCAGTTCCTAGAATTTTATTTAGTAGTAAAGTAAGATGTGGTGTAGGCAGGGCACGTAGGGCCTTTTTGCTGGTCTGTGTGAATAGACAAAGGCTGGGTAACTGCATGCATGGAGGCTTCTCTGTGCCTTTGCAGCCTTCCTCCTTATTGTGCCCAGGCGGCTGAGGAGACGTCCCCTAAAGAGGCAGAACTCCCCACCTCCCTCTTCTCTTGCCCCTCACCCCCTTTTTAAAAACTATATACTGGGACATTCAATGGTCTTGCATTGACCAGAAAGACAAAGAGTGCTTTCATACTCTGGGGAGCTGGGCTCTAGCCGGTGTGCTAGCTCTTTGTTAGGGCTTGCTCTAGGCCTTTCTCTTTCACCACCCCCAGTCTCATTGTTCCTACTTTGCAGCAGCAACAGGATCAGTTTTAGAATTTTATCTCCTTACTTAAATAGTTAACAAAAGAAAAACCCAGTATCTTGTACTAAAAAATGCAAAGAAAAGCAAAGTTTCATTTCTTCTGGTGATTTTTGATAAAGAAAATGCCATTACAGCCTAAGTGCCATTGTGCAAGACTTGATCGTGTTGAAATTATTCTGTCATTTCAAAAGTCAAAATGAACTTTCTTTTTTGTATGGCTGTATCCCATCTAACTCATTGTTGATGCTTGATACTCATTCTTAAAATATAGACCAGAGTTTTTTCACTAATGTCAAATGGCTTTTAAATTACCCAGTGTTTTTATATTTTATTAGATTCTTGATGAAGTCAAGAATTTAGACAGTTACATGGATTATTCAAAGAATGGCTCTTGTCCCAGTTAACAGGAAAAAGTTGATAGTGTTGCCTTTGTCCTACATTGTTATATAGAGATAAACTATCAATGTGAAATAAGCAGAGTGATTTTTAAAACATTGCTGTTGGATGTGGAAACTTTATCAGATACAGCTGGAGTCTATTTTACTATTTATTTGTTTATTTAATGTTTATTTATTTATTTAGTGTGAGAGAGAGAGAGAGAGCGCTCATGCAAGGAGGGGGTTGGAGAGAGAGAGAGAGACAGAGACAGAGAATCCCAAGCAGGCTCCCTACTGCTAGCACAGAGCCAGATGAGAGGCTCGAACCTGTGAACCGTGGAGTCATGACCTGAGCCAAAATCCAAGAGTCAGATGTTTAACAATCTGATCCACCCGAGCTCCCTATGATTTTATTTTTATTTTTTAATTTATTTTATTTTTTTTATGTTTTATTTATTTCTAGGAGAGAGAAACAGCGTGAGTAGGGGAGGGTCAGAGAGAGAGGGAGTCACAGACTCTGAAACAGGCTCCAGGCTCTGAGCTGGCAGTCAGCACAGAGCCCGATGCGGGGCTCGAGCCCACGAACCGTGAGATCATGACCTAAGCGAAAGTCGGAGGCTTAACCGACTAAGCCACCCAGGCGCTCCCGATTTTATTTTTAATTCAGTTTTATTTTTAATTTACCCAAGAGTTCTCTCACTTGTCATTTTTGTTTTACACAGGTGGTTCTTTCAGTAAGATATTTTATACATACAGAAAGTTCTATGCAGAATAGTATAACAATACTGCACATACCATCCATCTTTGTTGTATTTGCACTCTTAAAAATGTTTATTTATTTAAAATTTTCTTTTAAGTTTACTTATTTATTTTGAGAGAGACAGAGCAGGTGGTGGGAGAGGGGCAGAGAGAGAGAGAGAGAGAGAAAATCCCAAGCAGGCTGTCTGCACCACCAGCGCAAGACCGATAGGGGCTTGAATCCATTAAGCTGTGAGATTATGACCTGAGCCGAAACCAAGAGTCAAAACCAAGAGTTGTTTATTTGTTTATTTTTGAGAGAGAGAGCGCGCACGCACGCACATACATACGCGTGAATGGGGGAGGGGCAGAGAGAGGAGAGGCGGAGGATCTAAACCAGGCTCTGTACTGACAGCAGGCAGCCCAGTGTGGGGCTTGAACTCATGAACTGTGAGATCATGACCTGAGCCAAAAGTCTGATGCTCAACCAACTGAGCCACCCAGGTGTCCATGTTATATTTGTATTCTTGAGAGATTTTAGAGGATTTTATTGAACCCTAAATGTCTTTTAATTGGTATTCTATGAAAGTTTATGATTTTTTATTCCTTACCTGTCACAAATTTTCCTCTTAGACAAGTCATTTGTTAAGGTAAACTTAGTGAGTATCACAATTCATTACACTTGATACTGTACGGTGTCTGGTAGAAAATATTTGTGAGCATTTTAAGTTCTGTTTAATAACCTCAGTATTAACTATATGTACTGAATATTTAGGTAGTAAGGCTGGTTAGTCACATACCCTGCAAAGGGAATGTAATAATACAACATGGTGAAGATTTCTTCACAGTTAATGTTACTTCAGCTCTTATATAAATAATGTGGTTGAATTCTGAGGGAAAATCTCTGTCATTTTGTTCTTGGTTCAGCTGCTATTCTGATTTTTATACTAGAACGAAGAATTGCTCTTGGAGGTCTTATTATTAGCAGTGGTTTATTCTATGTCTAACATATACCAGGCACTGGGTTAAATGCCTTAAGTAAACCTTTAAACTGTTTAGCGACCCTACCAAGTAGGTACTATTATTGTTCTCATTTTCTAGGTGAAGACTTGTATTAAAGATGTTAAATATCGGGCACCTGGATATCTCCTTTGTTTGTGTGTCTAACTTCTGCTCAGGTCATGATCTTGCAGTTCGAGTTTGAGCCCTGCATCGAGCTTGCTGCTCTCAGCACATTACCCGCTTCAGATATTCTGTCCCCCACTCCCTTTTGTCCCTCCCCTCGTGCTCTCTCTGTCTCTCAAAAAGAAATAAAACGTTAAAAAACAAGATGTTAAATATAATTCCCCCAGAAATCACACAGGTAATAAGTAAAAGAGCTGGAATGTTAAAATGAAATGTGTACTCGAGACTATGATGTGAATAAACTGCCTTTTGAGTTCAGTGTTTTTTTTAAGTATTTATTTTTGAGAAGAGTGGGGGAGGACAGAGGGTCTGAAGCAGATTCTGTGCTGACAGCAGCAAGCCCTATATGGGGCTTGAACTCATGAATCGCGAGATCATGACCTGAGCCAAAGTCGGATGCTCAACTGACTGAGCCACCCGGGTGCCCTTTGGGTTAAATGTTTTTAGAACTGTTGTTATAAACCTCTTTGACATATTCTGAATTGATCTATTTCAGTTAAATTCTGGGTTTCAAATTGAAGTCTCTATTCAGGTTCTTTGGAACCTAGTGTTGGCTGAATTGTTGGTTCTAGTTGATAGATTAAAGGGCTTTGTATGGATGGCGTGTGAGTCAACTCTGAGCTCTTGGACTGAATTGGAGCCTCTTCCTTGGTCTGTCCCAGTTGCTGTACCCATTCTAGACAGTCCTCTCTTGATGGGTAAGTGTTTAGCTACTTAAACCTGAAGCTAGAGAAAAAGAAAAGAGGTTCAGGAGAAGGGAAGAATAAAGAGTCTTTTGTTTTTCTAGTGTTTTGAACTGTGCTGATGAGTTAGATCCTATTGGAAGGTCCTAGAATGTCAGATCCTAAGGATGAGGTGAAGAAGGAGAATTTCGTGACCATGGGCCGAGACCAAGATGGAATGGGTACACTGACTGGGGAAACAGTAGAAAAGGCTGCCATTGCTACATTTATTTTAGCATTTTACTAAACTTGGGCTAACGGAATGCATTCCAGCATAAATAGCAGTTTCTTCTTTTTTTTCCAGAAAGAACATTAATGAGTAATCATATTTCATTTCTCAAATGCACAGTAGTTCTCTGTTAGTATGAATGAAAAGCCCTTTGGATTTTTTTTTCATGACCCCATTTGATGACCATTTTTGCATGAAGTTAGCATAACTACAACTTAATGGGTTTCTCTGGTGCCCTTACATACTTGAGGCAGTGTGCTTCTGGCCTGCTTACCTGGATTTACAATGCTTTTGGACTTCTCTTCTGGATGTTAGTAGTGTTGAAATTCTGCTGTTGGCATCAGGGGCCCTTTGAGAAAGAGTGGTTTTCTTAGGGTATGCTATATAGAGGCAGAGGAGAGGTCGGAACTTTTTTAGTAATTGTTCTAAGATACTTTTTTGCCTTTTTCACTTAAGGACATTTTCACTGATGGTGCAGAGCCGTTGGTGGGTCAAACTGCTGGTGCCTTAGCATGAATCAAGGTAGTGGTACCAAACTGTACTGGTAATGATTGTGTTCTTCACCAATGCACATTCTGGAAAATAAAGAAAAGGCGCCAGTTTCACTTAATATCTTTTTTGTTTGTTTCTTTTACTTATTATCTTTCATGAAACAGTAAAACTGAATTCAGTTTATTAAATCTTGACCCTTCAGTGTACATCTTAATATTCTGCTTGATGGAATGGGAGGCATGCATAAAGCACTTCTGTTACATAGTTGTTCAGTGATGGTTTCATCATTAAAAGTTAGAGTTGAAGGCAGAACTAACCACTTTTTTTTATTAAGTCTTTTATTTTAATTCCAGTATAGCTAACGTATAAAGTGTTTTATCAGTTTTGCTAACCACCTTTATATGTAACACCGTTTTTAATTGAAAGAATGATCAACTGTATTCAGGTTTGGATATTTACCAGACATATTTTCAGAAATCAGTTGCGTGTGCTTGTCCCGTTAAGGCAAACTGTTGCCAATAATAAAGTTACAGGTTTGAAGTGAAGATTAGAATATTGGAACCTTGTATCTGCCACCATGAGTTTGACAGTTTCCCAGTCCTTAATAAACTTTCCTGGTGAAAGCAGGTTTGGTTTTTAATACTATACCATTTGGAAAATCTGCCTAACTTAATGCACCGATATTTCCCAGGTGATCAATGCAGATGTTACAAACTTATGCATAAGTGAAAGATCCACTTAAAATGCAATATAGGGCCACCTGAGTGGCTTAGTTGATTAAGCGTCTGATTCTTGACTTCAGTTCAGGTCATGATCTCACAGTTAATGGGTTCCATCCCCGCTTTGAGCTCTGCTCTGATAGAGGTAGCCTGCTTGGGATTTTTCTCTTTCCCTCTGTCTCCGCCCCTTCCCTGCTCATGCTTTTGCTTTCTCTCTCTCTCAAAATAAGCAAAAAAAAAAAAAAAAAAAAAGCAAGAAAAATTGTTTTCTTATAAAAGAAAATGCAATATAGAACAATTACTTTTAATGTAAACATAAAGTTAGTTAATATGATTTCATATTTGGAGTCCCTGGGTGGCTCAGTCGGTTAAGCAATTGACTCTTTGATTTCAGCTCAGGTCATGATCTCGTGATTCATGAGATCTAGCTGCTTGTTGGCTCTATCCTGCTTGAGATTCACTCTCTCCCTCTCTCTCTGCCCCTTCCCATGCTCGCTCTCTCTCTCCCTCTCTCCCTCTCTCAAATAAACTTAAAGAAAATAGGGTTTTAGATTCTATATTGCATCTAATATTTAAAAACTGGCACTTATCAAGTTTTGGTTTAATACCAAAAAAGAATATGTACAGTTATCAAGAAAAGCTGTTAACATACTACTCCCTTTTCCAAAACATGTATTAGTATGAGATTAGATTTTCTTCATAGACTTCAAAACAACATATTGCAACTGACTAAATGCAGAAGCTCACATTAAGATTTCTGATGGTCTTCTATTAAATTAGACATTAAAGAGGGTTGTAGAAATTTAAAACAATGCTACTCTGTCTTCTAAATTAAAGTAAAAATGTTACTTATATTAACATGTAGCTGTTTTGTTATCTCAAAATAACTTAATATTCAAACATTTTCTTAGTTTTAATTTCTCTTGTGATATAACCCATTTAAGCAAAAGCTCTTTACGTTCCCTAATTTTTAAGTATAAAGGTGTTGAGACTGTAAAGTTTAGAAGCACTGAATTAGATCATCTCAACAATTAAAGCTATCATTTCTTAGTTCTTGTTATTTTAATGAAGTAATTCTTTTACAGGAGAAAAAAACCTTTCCTATTGTAATTTATTAATTTAGGTGCTATACTTAAATTATTTGTCAGGGATTATATCCCACACCTTATATGTATTATTTAATTTACATTGGTACCCGATACACAATAATAAAATCATGTCACAATAAGTTTAAGTAACTTGCTCCAAATTATACAACTAGTCAGGATTTGACTCTAGCATCTCGACATGAGACTTCATATTCTTAATCACATAAAACATTTGTCTGCATGGCCTGCTTTTCTCTTAGGTTTAATGTTAGTTAATATTAACAGTTATATGTAAGATGATATTTACTTAATATAAAATATCCTCTTGGGGCATCTGGGTGGCTCAGTCGGTTAAGTGTCCAGCTTCAGCTCAGGTCATGATCTCATGGATTGTGAGTTTGAGCCCAGTGTCTGGCTCTGTGCTGACGGCTCAGAGCCTGGAGCCTGCTTCAGATTCTGTATCTCCCTCTCTCTCTGCCCCTCCCCTGCTGGTAGTCTGTCTGTCTAAAATGAATAAATGTTAAAACTTAAAAAATATATATGAAATATCCTTTCATATTTTATTTTATCTCTTCTTTTTTCATAAAGTTTTTCTTCTGTACTTTAAGTATAGCATGGAAGTCAAAGACTTAGGGGACAGAAACAATGTCAGTTGAATGTCTGCCATATTCTAGGAAGTGTATATTCTATTTAATTTTCTAATATGTCTGTGATAGCTGTTATCATTTATGAGGAAGTAGAGGGATCAAGATTCAAAGTCAGGTCTTACCCTTCCTTAAGTTGGTTACTTAGCGTTCTGTTTGCTTCCTCCCATGCAAAATGAGTGGTAGGGGAAAATGGCGGGGGATCAGCACTTATTTTTCTGCACAGTTATTTTTTTTCCCTTTCTCTATTCCTTTTTCTCTGTATACCTACTAGAATGCCCCTCTCCTGAACATGGGTCATCTGGTTTGGTGGTGGCCTCTCTTCCTTCTATTCTGTGCTGTCTGCAGCTGGGTAGGTTGCCTGGAAGACATGTAAGGTATCTAGGATTTAGGTACTTTGATGTTTGAAGTAGTATCTGTACTCTTGGGAAAGCCTTTGTCTCATGGAATGCCATGTCCTTTTTCCCTCTTCACCTGAAGAAGTGATACTTTTGGTCATTTGGACTAAGACTTATTTTGGCAGAGTAATTCCTACCCTAAAGGAATACCTTACCTTTTATTTATCAAGACAAAAAGAGAAGCAAGCAGCAGATTCTACTAGCTTTGGAACAAATTTTCTTGGTGAATTCTTCAACCAGGGATTTTATTAAAAAGTCTTTTGTTGGAGAAAGGATGTTAACATAAGGAAAATGAAAAAGTGAATAGTGTTTTCTCATATAAGATACCATTTATTGAACACCTAATATGTACTAAGTTTTTTATAAAGATTATTTATTGTATTTAATCCTTAAAACAGTTCTTTGAGGTATTTCCTGTCTCCTTTTCCAAATAATAGGATAAATGAAGCTAAATGAGAGGAAGCAACAGGAGATCTCTTACAACAAAGTAGGGAAGCCAGAGATTTAATCCAGGTATTAGTAAGGAGTTGAAAAGATTCAGATCAGCATAGGGAAGAAGAGGAGGCATTCCAGGCATTGGGAGTTGTAAGATCAGTCAGGAAAGAGCCTGACTATTATTTAGGAGAGGTTTCATTTTAGGGAGTGGAAAATAAAAATTAAGTAGGGAAACTCCCAGGTAGCAGTGGTAATCAAATTACAGGATTTGGATTTGGAAGTGAAACAATTTAGGAGTCCTAGGTTCATTGATGACCACAGTGTTGCTCAGAAGATTGATATGATGATAATGTATTGTTATGGGTTGAAGAGAAAGAGACTCTGGTTAGGAAATCAGGCGGTGTTGCATATAGAGAATAAAGATCTGAATTGAGGTAGTGGGCTTGGACTTGGGAAAGCGAGATGAAAATAGCTTCTAGAAAAATTACGAGAATGGAATAAAGAGGAAATGAATGAATTATAGGATGAAATTATATACTGGCAGTTAGCTTGCACCTTAGTTAATAATTGGACTATTGCTGTGTTGAAGTAGAGATAGTATAGATTGACCCATTGTAGCCAGTAAGGTTTTTTTTAATACAAAACATTTTAATGCAGTAGAGTTAGATATTTAACAAACTGACTTTTGGATAGAATAATTGTATCTATTTCTGCAAAAGAGACTATAACTGGTGTGGTACTGTAACATTTGGAAATTGAATAGTAGGAGAGAGTGGTTGAGATGTTTTGTACACAGAAATATACAAGTAGTGGTGAGATGGTTAATTCTGAAGCTGTAGAGTCAAAATTAGCTTACAGAAGTCTCTTTTTGGGGTGCCTGGGTGGCTCATTTAGTTAAGCATCTGACTCTTGATTTCGGCTCAGGTCATGATCTTAACGTTCGTGGGATCAAGCCCTGTGGTTGGGCTCCACGCTGACAGTCTGGAGCCTGCTTGGGATTCCCTTTCCTTCCTCTCTCCTCAACTCATTGTCTCTCTCTTTCTCTCTCAAAATAAATAAACTTTTAAAAAGTCTCTTTTTTAAAAATAAATTTAGAAAAAATGTTTTGAAAGAGAGAGTGTCTGTGCACATGGGGGAGGGGCAGAGAAGGAGGATCTGCAGTAGGCTCTGCACTGACAGCAAAGCTGTACTGAACTGTACTACATTAAGTTTCTCTAGTCCCTACATATTAAATGATGGTATCGCTCCCCTGTCAGTAAGGACAAGCAAACAACAATCCTACACATGTACAAAGAACCCTTCTCCCCAGGGAGGTAGAGCAAATATCACACATAGCAGCCAACTTGTTTACTACCTACTAGTGGGGCTCGAACCCACGAACCTCGAGATCATGTCCTGAGCTGAAGTCTGATGCTTAACCGACCAAGCCACCCAGCGCCGTACAGAAGTCTGTTTTCGAAAAGATGTGATGTCATATATCACCATATTGTGTTTCAGTAAGTCCAGCACAGTTACTTTTCCTTCCAGGTTGTGTATTTATTCCCTGTTTGAGCACCAGATAGTTCAACATTATTTAGAAGCCAGGTTATATAACAAACAGGTACTTCAACATTAGAGTCATACTTTGAGAACCAAAGATATTAGTCAGTTTAGATCTCAGATCTCCTGCTGACTCTGGAGCATATGTTCCTTGAGTGGAAAGGCAAGAGTCAGCACTATGCACATTTTCCTATATTTCTGTTCCCCTCAGCCCTCCCTGTGACTTGGCTGAATTTGTGTAAGTTAAATGTGGGAATGACAGGACTCTGTATCTATATAAATATATACTTGCATCCATACACATTGTATTTTATTTACGTATGCTAAGAAACTTGGTAACTCCGCTAATCTCCATGGCCTCAATTCTAAAGGGAATGTTTTTTCATCTGTTATTTAAACAGAAGTTACTTAAATATGAATTAAAAAGTAATTTGTCACTTTTACATAGTCTATCTTGAGCTCACTTCTTCCTCCTTTCAGTTAAGTTGTACAGTAACTATTATGATGAAATGATATATTTGGGGCAAAGCGTATTCTAGATATCAGCATAGGTGCTTTATACTTATTTATACAAGTATCACGTTTCTGTTAACTTTATGTTCACCAAGCCTGTGATAAGCATCTTTTAGTTTATTTTGCAATAATGTGAGACCTTATAGACTGCTACTCTTTGGCATATTTGCTCATTTACTTTCTCTTAAGTATTCTATATGTATTTTTTTTTGTTGTAAGCCTACTTTAATCCATGGTGAATTAAAGCAAGGAATAAAACAAACTACTATGGCTAGAGTTGAAAAAAATGAGAAAATACAAGCCTTTTGCAGTTTTTATTATTTTATTTTAAGTTTATTTATTTATTATGAGAGTGTGAGCGGGGGAGGGTCAGAGAAGGAGATGGAGAGAATCCCAGGCAGGCTCCAGGACTGTCAGTGCAGAGCCCAACATGGGGCTGGAACTCATAAACCATGAGATCATGACCTGAGTGGAAGTCAAGAGTCCAACTGACTGAGCCACCTAGGTGCCCCTTGCAGTTCTTAAAAGAAAGGTGATTCAAATTTGTTTCTTTAATGTAAATTTGTACTTGTATTTCCTCCATTATGTCTATAAATTAATAAAAAAAATGAAATTCATTCACCTTATTAAACTTAATAGTGCCCAATACTGGAAGGCTATAATGGAGTAGTAAAATTGACAGCCAGTTATATCAACGTTTTCTTCCCTGCTACGCTCTCCAATAATCTTACGAATGACCAGTGAAATAGACAAAGGTACAAAAAGTTATATCTGTTTATATATGTGTTAAACTGGGGGTGTCTGGATGGCTCAGTTGGTAGAGCAGGTGACTATTCATCTTGGGGTTGTGAGTTTGAGCCCCATGTTGATGTAAAGATTACTTAAAATAAGGGGCACCTGAGTGGCTCATTCGGTTAAGCATTTGACTTCAGCTCAGGTCATGATCTCACAGTTCGTGAGTTCAAGCCCTGCATCGGGCTCTGTGCTGACAAGTCTGCTTCTGATTTTGAGTCTCTGTCTCTCTCTGCCCCTCCCCCACTCATGCTTTGTCTCTGTCTCTCAAAAATGAATAAACACTAAAAAAAAAAATTAAAAAGGTAAAAAGCTTAAAAAAACCCAATATGTTTGTAGGCCAGATAATATATTTTTTCTTTTCGTTTTCTTTTTTCTTTTTATTTTTTTAGTCAGATAATATACATAAGTAAATTACATAATCACTTCCTGAATAAGAGAGTAGATTGTACATGTATTCTATAGAACCAGGATTATTTTAGACCTCAGACGTGGCTGTTACTGATAGGTGGTTTCTTGGGGTCTCTGGGTGATTCAGTTAAGCATCCAGTTCTTAATTTCGGCTCAGGTCATGATCTCATGGTCATGAGGTTGAGCTCCTGTTGGGCTCTGTGCTGAGTATGGAGCCTGCTTTCTCTCTAAAAGCAAACAAACAAAAAAAGAGAGTGTGTGTGTGTTTGTTTAGGTGATGGATTGGGTGGGGGGTGGCGGCGGTGGTAGGGAGAATGAGTCTTTTTTTTTTTTTTTTTTAACATTTACTCATTTTTGAGAGATGGGGAGAGACAGCATGAGTGGGGAGGAGCCGAGAGGGAGGGAGACAGAATCTGAAGCAGGCTCCAGGTTCTGAGCTGTCAGCACAGGGCCTGATATGGGGCTCGAACCCATGGGCTGCAAGATCATTACCTGAGCTGAAGTCAGACACTTAACCTACTGAGCCACCCAGTCACTCCAGAGAATGAATCTTAAGCAGACTCCATTTCCAGCATAGAGCCTACACAGTCATAACCGTGAGATCATGACCTGAGCCAAAATCAAGTCAGGCTCTTAAGCCATTGATCCATGCAGGTGCCCCCCTTTTTTTATCTACCTTTAAAGTCCGTGTTAACTTTTCTCTACCAAACTATCTAGGAACCTACTTTAGGGGTCACCTTGTCAGAAAAGCTTAAATAACTTGCTATAACTGTATATATAGCTGAATAAAACTGAGTATAACTTTGCTTTTATCTAGTCTCCTTTCCTTAGCAGTTGTAAAATATTGATCACTCCCCTCCTCCTTTAAAAAAATTAAATAGGGGCGCCTGGGTGGCTTAGTCGGTTAAGCGTCCGACTTTCGCTTAGGTCGTGATCTCACGGTTCGTGGGTTCGAGCCCCGCGTCGGGCTCTGTGCTGACTGCCGGCTCAGAGCCTGGAGCCTGTTTCAGAGTCTGTGACTCCCTCTCTCTCTGACCCTCTCCTGCTCACGCTGTCTCTCTCTCTCTCCTAGAAATAAATAAAACATTAAAAAAAAAAAATTTAAAAAAGTTAAATAAAAAAATTTTTTAATGTTTTTTACGCCTTATGTGTGTATATATATGTGTGTGTGTGTATATATATGTATATATGGCTATAGTAATGCTTAACACTAATGGTATCACTTGTTTCAGTAATAAAATTTCAGTAATAAAATTGTACATTTGACAAACACATTGAAAGTATAGCTGTTTTGTGGAATGCCCTGCAGCCTCAGAACTCAGATTCCCTTTTACCAATGAGACATGTGACTATAAACATATACACATGTGTTTTTTATTTTTTAGAGAGAGAGGAAGCAGGGGAGAGGGGCAGAGAGATAATTTAATTTATTTATTTAAATTATTTTTAAATGTTTATTCATTTTTGAGAAAGACACAGTGGATGAGTTCGGGAGGGGCAGAGAGACAGGGAGACACAGAATCCGAAGCAGGCTCCAGGCTCTGAGCTTCCAGCACAGGACCTGACATGGGGCTTGCATCCTGGACTGTGAGATCATGACCTGAGGTTAAGTCAGATGGTTAACCTACTGGGCCACCCAGGTGCCGCTAGAGACAGAGAAAGAGAGATTTTTAAATAGACTCCCTGCTCACCACAGAGCTGGACTTGGAGCTCAATCTCACAACTCTGGGATCATGATCTGAGTAGAAATCAAGAGTTGGACGCTCAACTCACTGAACCACCCAGGTGCCCCTCAAAATTAGTTCTTTTTAAGTAACCACCATGATAGCTAACATTTATTGAGTTCTACTGTAGACCAGAATAGTTTCCATTTATTCATATATTTTTTTTAAAGTTTATTTATTTGAGAGAGAGAGCATGTGTGCACATGCTCTGTCAGTTCAGAGCCCAACCTGGGGTTCCATCCCTTGTCCCTGGGATCATGACCTGAGCCATCCAGGTGCCCTTCCCCCTTTATTATGCTGAGGTGGTTTTTATTATAACATGGTCTAAGTATAACAGCCTGTGTGGTTTGAAACTTGATTCTCAGTGCTGTCTGGAGGGCCGGTGAGGTGGTGATCTTTGTCCAGGTGTGTCAGCATTAAGAATGTAAAGGGAGTGTTTTGGGCTCAGTGTTCATTCCCCTAAGTAGTAGTATGGTCCCTGGCTCCCACAGTACCACTGTCTCTGTTGGTTTTCTTCCCACCAGTGGATAAAGGCATGGTCCTTGGTTTCTCCTTTGTTTAACCCTCAGGTCTGAGGTCCTTTGCCTCCTTTCTTTCTCTTGGGTTTAAAGATTATTTTCATGTTAATGAACTTTGAAACTTTTGCATCTTAATGTTGGAGTTTTAGCCCTAATTGCATATTCATATATTCACTTTTTGTATTTATATCTCCTGGTATTTCCAGTAGGCATTTCAGTACTCTTGATTTCCTTCTCACCCCTACTGCAACCTGTTCTTTCTCGGTTTTGGTAAATAGTACCACTGTCTATGTCACTGCTCAAGATAAAGTATGTATAAGTCATTTTTTGTTTACTTTCCTTCACCCCTCTACCCATTCATTCATTCATTCATTTATGTTAGAGAGTGAGTGTGTGAACAGGGCAGAGGGGCAGGGGAGAGAATCTTAAACCGGTGCTGCACTGTCAGCGTGCAACCTAATGCAGGGTTCAATCCCAACACCGTGGGATCATGACCCGACCTGAAATCAAGAGTGGGGCATTCAGGGGTGCCTGGGTGACTCAGTTGGTTAAGCGTCCAGCCTTGGGTCAGGTCATGATCTCACAGGTGTGGGCTTGAGCCTCACGTCAGGCTCTGTGTTGACAGCTCGGAGCCGGGGCCCTGCTTTAGATTCTGTGTCTCCTTCTCTCTGCCCCTCTCCTGCTCATGCTCTCTGTTTTTCAAAAATAAACATTAAAAAAAAAATGAGTGGGACATTCAACTGACTGAGCCACCTAGGCATCCCTGCCATGGTTCTTTTCAAATCTGAGTTCTACTAGTAGAATTTCAGAACTTTGCAATTATGATCTCATCTTCATGTAACATTTTAAAAATGCTCTACCAGTTCAGGTAAATGTCAGGTTCTTGAAAATTTTAGAGTTCTACCTATTAACAGCTTGTGGCCAGCATTGGAATAGTGAAGGCTGACTTTTGTCATATGTGAATGGCTAGCTCATTCAGTTGTTTTTCGGAGGATGACTTTAAAATCTGTCAGATGTGTGTTCCTTACTTGTTATTATCTGGATCCATATCCAGAGGAATCTGGCTTATCACAGTATTTTATTTGGTTATTATCCAAGGCCATTTGAGTGACTCAGATGTAGGATACAAATGGAATTGCTAATTGCGTTTCATCTTTTTTTTTTTTGAAGAGAGAGAGAGAGAGAGAGAGAGAGGGAGAAAGAAAGAGCATGAGTAGGGGAGGGACAGAAAGAAAGGGAGAAAGAAAGAATCCCAAGCAGGCTCTGCGCTGCCAGCACAGTCCTATGCTAGGCTCAGGCCCACAAAGCTGGGAGATCACGACCTGAGCCGAAACCAAGAGTCAGACACTTAACCAACTGAGCCACCATGGCGCCCTACCCTTCCTCATTCTTAATGAAATTTCTTTAAGGTGGACATTTTTGAAGGAAGAGGTCTACTTTGTTGCCTTCTGCCCTTTCTTTGTCACATGGATTGTTTTAATCTGAATTGTGTGTTAGTATAACACTTAAATATTTGTTTTAGCATTAAAAACTTGAGGACTAAAAGCTAGGTTTGAAATTTATTGGGTATATTTTTCATATGTATTTCCTTTTGTCTCAGAAAGTTTGTATTTTTGTCTTGAGTAGAAGGATTACATCATGGTCAGCAGCCATATTCTTTCACAGTATTGATCCTCTTCCCCTCACCCCTCATCCCCCCCATCCATCTAAGCAGCTGATGTTTTTGGTTAAACTTAAATGTGACTGTCAGGAAATCAGTTTCTGAGTTAGTAGAAAACCAGAGTCAGAGCATGGGCTTTTCTGGCCTAGCACTTTGAAATTAATGCTTTCAGATTTGTAAAAAAAGTACAGTTTAATAGTTCATAGTTGTTAACATTCATATAGTGATTTCTAGAAACAGATTGGCGCAGAAACACAATGGAAAAGAAGGTATAGGCTTTTTGCACTTTGCAATTCCAAAATCAAAAGCATCTGGAAGACTCATTTTTTCTCATAAATTAGCAAAAACTCTGGATAGAAAGCCAGAAGTTTGAATATTTATGTATTTTACAGTAGAGATAAATGTGTTTCATTAAGGGGTGTTGCCCAGAGACAACTGGATATCTTATATAACAACTGTATTAACTTTCTATCTTTGGAAAAACTCTGAATTCCAATAAGGGATTTTGGACCTAACTTAACAGTCCAACATTAGATTGAATTGAAAGAAAGGATAAAATGGCTAGTTTTATTTTTCTGCGTTTTCAGTGGTAAATGATAGAGCAGTGAAGAAAAGTTTGGTTTTCTTAGAATACAGTTCCTGTTTTGCTTTTGTCCATAGACAGTTAGTAACCTTTTGACTCCTGAGATTTCTGTATTTGCTGAGTAGAGTCATTCAGGATATCATTCTTTGTGGGACATTTTACATGCTTGATGTCTACGCGTGACAGCTTTAAATTAATTCAGTCCTGTCTATTTCATCTTTTTTTTAATAACATGCATTAATCTAATCACAGTTTTGTTTGTTTTTGTCTTCATTTATTAATTTTGAGAGAGAGAGCGAGAGAGAGCAAGTGCATGCACAAGATTGGTAGGAGCAGAGAGAGAGAGAGAAAATCCCAAGCAGGCTGCGCAGTGGAGTGCAGAGCCCTTCTTGGGACTTGAACACACGAACCATGAGATCAAAACCTGAGCGGAGACCAAGAATCGGTTATGTAACTGACTGAGTCACTCAAGCGTCACTCTTCACAGTTTTATGCTTGGGTTTGAGATGAGCTCTCTTTTTGGTATCACCTACATAAGTAGCTATTAACTGAGGGTACTTTACTGTTACCCTCTTAGGGTTCCATTCTGGAATCTGCTTCTCTTACTGATACAGTTTTCTAGAGTAGTATATAGCTCTAGTCCTTATCTTTTTCTTTTTTATTTATTTATTTCTTTGTTTTTAATGTTTATTTACCTTTGAAGGAGAGAGAGAGTGAGCAAGAGAGAGAGAGAAAGCATGAGCAGGGTAGGGGCAGAGAGAGGGAGAGAGACACAGAGCCTCTTGTGGGCTCCAGGCTCTGTCTGAGCTGTCAGCACAGAGCCTAATGTAGGGTTTGAACTCACAAACTGTGAGATCATGACCTGAGCTGGAGTTGGATGCCCAATTGACTGAGTCACCCAGGCACCCCTCGTCCTTGTCTTTTATGAAGCTTTTCCCAGCGTAGGAAAGGGTTATTTTAAATAAAACATTATTGTGATAAAATATGCATATCGTAAAATTGGCTCATTTAAAGTGCACAGTGCAGTGGTTTTTACTGCATTCATAGAAATTTGCAACCATTACAACAGTCAGTTTTAGAACACTTTGGTCTCCTTAGAAAGAAACCTCACTCTCCCTGCCGATCAGCTCCTTACCTCTTCATTTTCTCTACTCCTGAGCTACTACTAGTTTTTTCTGTCTTTATAGCCTATTCTGAACATTTCATAAAAATTGAATCATATAATATATGGTCTTCTGTGACTGAGTCCTTTCACTTAGCATGTTTTCAAGATTCATCCATGTTGTGGCATGTATTAGTACTTCATTTCTTTTTTTTTTTAAATTTTTTAATGTTTTATTTATTTCTGAGAGAGAGACAGACAGACAGCATGAACAAGGGAGGGTCAGAGAGAGAGCGAGATACAGAATCTGAAGCAGGCTCCAGGCTCTGAGCTAGCTGTCAGCACAGAGCCCGATGCGGGGCTCGAACCTACAATCCGTGAGATCATGACCTGAGCCAAAGTCGGACATTTAACCGACTGAGCCACCCAGGTGCCCCAGTACTTCATTTCTTTTTATTGCCAAATAAAATTTTTTTATGCTTTCCATTCATCAGTTGATCAACAGTTGAGGTCTTTCTACTTTCATTATTATGAATAATAGTGCATGTATATAAAAACTAGTGTGCAAGTTTTTGCAAAGACATGTGGTTTGATTTCTCGTGGGTATATACCCAAGAGTGAAATTGCTGGGTCATATGGTAACTCAGTGTTTAAACTTTTGGGGAACTGTCACAGACCGTTTTTCAGAGTGGCTTCACCATTTCACATTCCCACCAGCAGTATATTAGGGTTCTCTTTATCCTCACTGACTCTGGCTTTTTGATGTAGCCATCCTGGTAGGTGTGAAGTAGTATCTCATTGTGGCTTTGATTTGCATTTCCCTGGTGACTAATTATATTGAGCATCCTTTCATGTGCCTTTTGCCCATTTGTATATCTTTTTTGGAGAAATGTCTTTTCAGATCCTTTCTCCATTTGCTTTTTTTTTTTTTAATTTTTAATGTTTTTTATTTATTTTTGAGAGAGATAGAGACAGCATGAGCAGGGGAGGGTCAGAGAGAGAGGGAGACACAGAATCTGAAGACAGGCTCCAAGCTCTGAGCTAGCTGTCATCACAGAGCCCGACGCGGGGCTCGAACCTATGAACCTTAAGATCATGACCTGAGCCGAAGTCGGACGCTTAACCGACTGAGCCACCCAGGCACCCCTCCTTTCTCCATTTGAAATAATGGGTTATTTGTGTTTTATTTTTGAGTTGTAGGAGTTCTTTATATGTCCTAGATAGATATATCAGGATAGATCTCTTATCAGACATATGAGTTGCAAATATTTTTTCCCTATTCTTTGTGTTGTCTTTTCATTTTCTTGGTAGTATCTTTTGATGCATAGAACTTTTTAATTTTGTTGAAGTATGATTTATCTATTCTTTTGTTGTTGATTTTGGTGCTGCTGTATCTGACAATCCATTGCCAACTATGAGGCCATGCAGATTTATTCCATGTTTACTTCTGAAAATGTCTAATTATAGCCTTTACAGTTAAGTCTTTGATCCACTTTGAGTTAATTTTTGTGAAGGAAGCAATCTCATCATTCTTTTGCATGTCTATTCAGTTGTCCCAGAAAGAGGGTGTTGTTTTTTATATTAGCTTTCTATAGTTAATCAGTTATTCAGTTACTATATGCAGCACATCTTAAACATTTTAAATATAGTTTTGGACTCTTAAAATATTTTTTGAAACATTCTGAATTAATCTGGATAATTTGCTGTACATGGGATTGTTTTTTATAATTACATTTATGTAGACAGTGTGTTTATTCAGTTTTGACTAGTGCACCTCCTTTATAAAGGTAGGTTAAGTTTTGCCTTTTAGGAGTTACTTTTATTATTTATCATTAGGGTTTACTAGATTAATTAAATTGCATTGAAAAAAATTTTAAAGCGCATATCCCTTCCTTAATGGGTCAGAATTAATATTAAATGGAATATAGCTATTTCCAAAGCAATTGTATGTGAAACAGGGTATAGTATAGAAATTTTGCCCTTATACTTATATGGTATACATGTTCTCTTCCTCTTTTGTTATCAAAACTATATTGAAAGAAGGAGGGATGCTCAGTCAATAGAACATACGACTCTTGATCTCGTGATTGTAGGTTTGAGACCCACATTGGATGTAGAGATTATTTCAAAATAAAATCTAAAACAAACAAACCAACAACAACAAAAAAAAAAAAAATGAAAGAAAGAGAAAGTGGAGAAAGGTGTAAATTGACTGATAATATCATATTGCCATAAAGCTTAAATAAGAAATAATGTAGAAAAAGATCTTGTTCATATGTTTGTTTTCATTTTCTGAAATTGGTTGCCTGTGTCTTCTCTAAAGTCATTTGTGCAATGGGATTTGTATCCTTGTTTTCAATTTCAGTGAGGAAGTAATAACTTGAGGGTGTCACTATAAATACTGCTTATGCTGAGATTGATTTGGGATAGTAACTTTTCTTATAATGGATTGGGGCAAAGTTTAGGAACATTCAGCTGTGAGTTGTAAATGGAACATTAGTGTTTTAGCATACTGGAGGAAGATTTCTGTTGACTTTCATTACTTGTTTTCTAATTTCTCAAAATTACTACCTTTTGAGGAGGTAGTGACTACAGGTCAAATGTAGAGTCAGATACTATTGTCATTGATCAAGAAGCTTCATCCTAATGAGAGTTCATTATTCATGAAATTTCAGTACACATCTGTAAATTAACAAGTTACTGGTCCCTTCTTTCCTGACATAAGCAGGAAACATTCAGATCATTACAATCTCATTGATCTTTGGATTTCTTTGATAAAATTTTGTGTTTCAAACTTGTGTATCTGCCTAATTGACATTTAATGTGGGGAACATGTAGTGAGTACTTTAATAATCAATTTAGAGTCTCTTGTGCTTTAATACTCTTTAGTCTTCAAATTTTATTTATTTCTGACATTTTTTATTAGAAAACAAAATTGCAGAATTAAATATTTTGCATTTGTGTTTCTATTTAAGGTCTTAATTCAATTATTATATACCATCCTTCTGGTCTTGCTGACGATTTTCCTTGTATTTCCTAATGATCTAATTCATAGCAGTTTGAACCATAGAAGTGTCAAGTGAGAACGCCTACTGTGTTTCAGTGTTGAGATTAAAAATAATAAAAACAACATGTTCTGGAGCACTGCACATGCATATTATCACTGCTGATTAATTGAATTTGAATTTTAAGTGGTACTTTGAGAAGCCAAATTTTTTGGGTACCTTGAGCTCAAAAGCAAATAAGTAAATCTCCAGTGATATATGCCCGAGATACAGCGCTTGGTGAAAGCTGGTAATAAGCTTAATGACATGCAGAATTAGGAGATATGTTGTTGTGAAAGAGCTTCACATGCATGTCATTTCTTCAAATTCACTTATTTATGGAGAAAATGCCTAGTAGTGCCTTTTCATACTGATTTTTTAGAAGCTTTTATTTTTTAAAAAAATTAAAAAATTTTTTTTTTATTTCTGAAAGAGAGAGAGAAGCAGCGTGAGCAGGGGAGGGTCAGAGAGAAGGAGACACAGAATCAGAAGCAGGCTCCAAGCTGTGAGCTAGCTGTCAGCACAAAGCCCGACGCGGGCCTCGACCCCATGAACCATGAGATCATGACCTGAGCCAAAGTTGGACGCTTAGCTGACAGAGCCACCCAGGCACCCCTAATTCATACTGATTTATTGAGGATGTTTTTAGTGGAAAGAGGGGGTAAATAACTTATATGCAAATAATCAAAAATATAGAAAGTTAAATTAAAAATTTTTTTCAATGTTTATTTTTGAGAGTAAGAGAGACAGAGCATGAGCAGGGGAGGGGCAGAGAGAGAGGGAGGCACAGGATCTGAAGCAGGCTCCAGGCTCTAAACTGTCAGCACAGAGCCGGATGCAGGGCTTTAATGCAAGAACTATGAGATCATGACCTATGCCGAAGTTGGACACTTAACCAGCTGAGCCACCCAGGTGTGCCCTGCAAGTTAAATTTTTTATTGAGATACAACACACACACACACCATAAAATTTACACTTTTTAAGTGTACAATTTAGTGTTTTTTTGCATATCTATGAAGATATGCAAAAGGAAAAAAATGCACTGTAAAATAAGCTCACTTAGTTTGATACAGTACTTGCCAAGTCTATACTAATAAGTGTACATTTGACATTGGGCAGATAGATGATTCAGTTTGGGCCAAGAATTTGGGGCTTTCTAGAAGTTTTGGAGTGACTCCAATGACTCTTTTAGGAGATGAACTGTTCATTTAGTTTTGTCATGTAGATAGGGGCAACCATATTTTGAGCAGGTTGTGATACTGTTGTTTACTATGCCATAAAATATTCCGTCCATGACATACTGATATAATAGGAAGAGAGTGGCTTTTAGAATTCAGGAAGACTTGACTTGGTCTGAGTACTTAGCCTTGTTAACTTGGACAGGTTACTTCTTGCTGAGTGTCAGTTTATAGGAGATACTGTAAAATGGTTCAGAGAAGACCGCATAGTTGGTTAGGCTTGCAGCCCATTTTAGATTCAGATTTCCTGACTTCTGCTTTCAGCTTTCTTTTTTAGAGAATTAAGTTTTTGTTTTAAAATAAAGAATTTTGGGGGCGCTTGGGTGGCTCAGTCACTTGAGTGTCCGACTTCAGCTCAGGTCATGATCTCACCGTTCATGGGTTCGAGCCCCGCATAGGTCTCTGTGCTGACAGCTCAGGGCCTGGAGCTTGCATTGGATTCTGTTTCCCTCTCTCTGCCCCTCCCCCACTCATACTCTGTCTTTCTCTGTCTCAAAAATAAATAAACTATAAAAAAAAATTTTTTTAAAAAAAGAATTTTTACCTAACAGCTCTTTTAAGAAACAATGTATTATCAACCATAGTATTCTTTTTTTTTTAATTTTTAATAGTTTATTTTTGAGACTGAGAGAGACAGAACATGAGTGGGGGAAGGGCAGAGAGAGAGGGAGACACAGAATCCGAAACAGGCTTCAGGCTTTGAGCTGGCTGTCAGCACAGAGCCCGACGTGGGGTTCGAACCCATGAACTGCGAGATCATCACCTGAGCCAAGGTCGGATGGTTTACTGACTGAGCCACCCAGGCGCTCCTCAAAATAGTATTCTGTTGGTGGTTTACAGAGAGTGAAATAAACAAAGCCAACATATTTATTTGTGGCCCAGGAGAAAGGTTTGTTGGTGGGATTCCTGGCCAAATATATGATTGCCTCTTTACACATCTCATGATTATGCTGTTAGGCATTAAGATAAACTAATAGAAATCAGGAACTCTAACCTTCCTTTGTAAGGTTTAACTGGTGTGGCTCAGCCTTGGGGACATAGTACTGATAACTCTCATTTGAGAACTTAGGCCCATGTGGTGAGCATTAGCCCTCACTAGAAGAAGCACTAGCAGTTGGCTTTGCAGAAGAAGTAATGGCCTCATATTTTCCACCATCATGTGAACACTGTGCAGAGCTATAGTTTAAAGAAACTTTTATTTCATCCAAGGATAATCTTCTTTCTGACAAGCTCATAATGAAGACTGGTGTCCAGGAACTTGTTGTTAGTCTTATGTTTTCTACATTGCAGACATATATAAAGTTTTAATGAAGCAGTTCCTGTATGAAATGTTTTAGCTTTCTTATTTTTTGCAGCATTTTAAATCAGTTTCTTGTGTGTAGGGGGTGTTTTCATTACAACACATAAACTGGTCTGAGTTTGTTAAAGAATTGTCTAGAGACTGGTACAGTGCTATTAATTTTGAGTGAGTAAAACATGGGTGGTTTTGTTTTATTTTCTCTCTCTCACCTCAGCAAACTATTGCTGCTTTTACATATAAAGAATGTAACTTCCAATGATTGAGGTTTCTGTAACTTGTGGTCATTCATATAAAATTATTAATTGCAGCTGTCTCTGTTTTCCAGAATGTTTCATTGAATTAGAAAGGAATATGATGTGAGAAATAGGAAGTATTTGCTAGGCTTAAGGAGGCATTCTGTTTTATTTTGGGTTTACTGTATATTTAGTCATCTTAAAAAATACATTTAAATGATACAGAAAACTTACTGTAGAAACATTCAGTACACTTTTGTAATCCCACTGTGTGGAAACAGTTGCTGTTAATCTTTTGGTTGCTATTCTTTGTTGTTGTGGTCAGTCTAAAGAGGTAAAATGTCACCCCTCATCACCAGGTAGATGGAGCTCACATATCATTTACTTTTGAAGCTGAGTAAAATGATAGTCTTGTCTTTTAACAATATCCTGGCCACATGCTGGAATATTTTAATTGTTATGCTGGAGAGCCGTTGTGTTTGTTGTTTTTTAATGAGTCAGTTGGGAGATAAGGGGGAAAGAAGCAGCCAAAATAGAAAAACCTGGAAACAATTATATTCGCCATTCCTGTGCAGTTAGCTGAAGAGACTGTGTCCTTTTCAGTAATTGCCATGTATCTTCCTGGATCTCTTGCTCATACATACTTCCTTAGTCTTTTTCTCTAGAAAGGAAAGGTGGTAGATTCTCATCATGGACCTAACATGTGGAGGCTTGTTTGTTTTGAGTTGCCATGGAATGTTTATCATGGGAATCACTTGGAGAGATTGATTACATGAAGAAATGTGAAATAGTTGTTTTCCAGTTTTGTGGAGAAGTAAATGAGTAACCTTAGTAATTACATGACAGAACTTGGGTCATTGACAGAATCTTGTGATGATAATTTTTTTTGTTAATGCTAAAGCAAGGCACTTTTGAGTTCTCTTATCCTTAACTCACTCTTCTAGAATTCCTAGAGGACCTGCGCAGCAGCCTCTCGAGGATCGACTCTTCACTCCCGCTGTCCCGGCAGTGTACGGCACGGTGAGTACTGCGTCGTTGCTGGTCGGATTGTGAAACTTCTCGCACATGAGGCTTTGATGTCACAGCCGTGTTGTTTTGATTGGCATGTGAAAGGTTTTTGGCAAAAATGAAATTAAAATTCTGAACTGAAATAGGTGTATGTAATAGAAGACGGTGACTAGGCCTTTTTCCTGATCATCTTAATTTCACAAGTGAATGTGAAACAAGCACTGTCTTAAGATTGGCTCATACACCTGTCATCTCCTGTTTTCCTATTTTTTCATCTTTCCATAAGCCCACCTCTGTCCTTGGTCTTGTGATTGCTTTAGGGCATTGAGTTTTAATTTTTCTCTTTGGATAGTTTTAAAAAATTGTTTCAATTTTACTTTTTAAAATTTCAACAGTTTCTTTTTTTTTCCCCTTTGATTACATAACAAAAGTCCGAGTTTGGAAATGAGAACATTGGTTTTACTCTAGGAAATTTAGTTTTTTATATTTAATTTTGTGAGGGGAGAGGGTCAGAGAGCAGGAGACAGAAGATTCAAAGTGGACTCTGCACTGACAGCAGAGAGCCAGATGCAGGGCTCGAACTCATGAACCTTGAGACCATGACCTGAGCTGAAGTCAATGCTTGCTTAATGGACTGAGCTGCCCAGTCATCCCCAGGAAATTAAATTTTTTATGTTAAATGGTTGATTCAAAGTCATAAATGGAGGGAAATTTAAAAGTTAGAGGATGAAGGTAATAAAATTAGAAGCAGATTTCAGGTGTCTTACAGTGAGCCTGAGGGAGAACTGAGCAGTCAGTAAAAGGCGAAAGATTTATACAATCTGAAGAGAAATCAGACTATTAGAATTGAGCAATCAGACATGTCTTTTAAATATTTCAGTTCATCATACCATCTACTCCTTAACCCTACAGTTAAGATGCTTTAAAGAAATTCACAGAGTGGGGCACCTGGGTGGTTCTGTCGGTTAGGTACCTTACTTCAGCTCAGGTTATGATATCATGGGTTTTTTTTAATTTAAATTTAAATTTTTATTTTTTGGTTTTGTTTTTTTATGATATCATGGTTTGTGAGTTCAAGCCCCACATCAGGCTCTGCACTGACAGTGTGGAGCCTGCTTGGGACACTCTCTCTCCTTCTCTCTTCCCTTCCTCCAATTGTACATATGTGCGTGCACATGCACACTCTCTCTCTCTCCTCTCAAAATAATAAACTTAGAAATATCTCACAGAGTAGTGAAAAAGATGAGGAAATAAACAATTATAATCCAAAGCGGTATGATAAAGCAATGATTCTTATCCTTTTGGGTTATGAATTACTTTTAGAATCTGAATGTAGTCACAGTACTTTCTTTTCAAAGAAGAACATATACCAAGTGTCTACATATAATTTCAAAATTTCAAAAATTTTATTAGGCCATTCATTGGCCCAAGATTAAGACCCTTTTTTTTTTTTTTTTTTTAAATGTTTATTTATTTTTGAGAGAGAGCATGAGCAGACCAGGGGCAGAGAGAGAGGGAGACACAGAATCCAAATCAGGCTCCAGGCTCTGAACTGTCAGCACAGAGCCAAGTGCGGGGCTCAAACCTACAAACTGTGAGATCATGACCTGAGCCAGTTGGGACACTCAAACCAACTGAGCCACCCAACTGCCCCCAAAAATCTTTGATCAGAGATAAAAACATACTATATATGGAAAAGGAAGAATTCGCTTCATTGAGGAGGTGGCACTAAGTTGGAAGGTATAGGACTTCTCTAGGCAGAGTAGGGGAGCAAAAGGCCTTCTAGGAAGTTAAAATTCAGAGGCATTCTTAATGGAATGGCCAGTAGTCAGCTTAGTGTGGCACATGTGTTATGTTTTGTAGCAGAAGTAGAAATGAGATTAATGGGTTTGGGAGGTTTTAAGATTGTCCTAAAGACTTAGAACTTTATTGTGCATGAAAGGGTAGGACGGTTTCCCCTAAGTAAGTCTCAATCTACACCTAGTGTAGATCAATTAACACTTGTAAATTACATTTTGAACCCCTTGACTAAAATGGACTCAGTTAGTAAAACAAATTGCATGATCTTCCTAGTAATTGAGAAACTTCAGTTTACATTGAAAAGTAACCTTTAGAGGGGCATCTGGGTGGTTCATTTGGTTAAGCATCTGACTTGATTTCTGCTCTTTTGGTTCAATGAGATTGAGCTCCAAGTCAGAATTGTCTCCTCTCTCTTTCTCTGCCACTCTCCTGCTTATGCTTGTTTTCCTGCTTTCTCTCTCTCTCTCAAAATAAATAAATGAATAAAAGAAAGAAAAATAACTTTCAGGTTTTTTCTGGAATAAACTTTCTGTAGGCCAGAGGGTTTTGTTTGTTTTGTTTTGTTTTGTTAGGGTAAGGGCAGCTTTGCCATTCAGTTATTCTTCAAAGTTAAGATAGGTAAAAGAAGAAAATGAAAGTTTTTAGTTACCTTGAATGATTTCTAGAGGCAGCTAGTATAAACTTTTTTTTTTTTTTTGGTGTAGTTTCCTTTTTCTTTTTTTCTGTGTTGTATGCTCTGTATAAGATACTTTATTATATTTTGTCAGTTTATATTATAATGTTAGCTTTCCTTTGCTGTTTGAAACATGTCTTAAATAATAAATGGTTTTCTGGGGTTTTTTCCCCCCACAAGATTTTAGTATTCATTCAACATTTGACAAATATTTCTTAAGCTTTGTAATGTGTGTCAGGCACTGTCTAGGTGTTGAGAAAGTAGTAGTGAGTAAGCCAAACCCTCCGTACTCTATAGAGTTTATATCTTTCCTTCCATGGGCTAGAAGGAAAGTAAATATATGCACAACATATTATTGGGTACTAATAAGAGCCTTGATGAAAATGAGGCATGATAAAAGGATTGAGAATTTGGACGACTCCTTTTCCTAGGGCTCTCAGGGCAGTTCTATCTGAATAAGGCACATAAATAGAAAGATAAGAAGTGAGGGAGTGAACCTTGCAGATTTCTAGGGAAAGCACATTTCTAGTAGACAGAACTGCAGTTCAGAGGCCCAGAGAGGGGGGGCCTGGGTGGTTCATCTAGTTGAGTGTCTCTTGATTTCTGCTCAGGTCATGATCCCAGGGTCATTGGATTGAGCCCGGAATCTGCATGGAGCCTACTTAAGATTCATTCTCTCTCTCTCTTCCCTCCCCTTCCCCTCTCTCCCTCTCGTCCTGTCTTTTCCTCTCCTCCTCTCCCTTCTTCTCCCCTGCTAACTTTCTCTGAAATAACAAAAATAAATAATAAAAAGAATAAAAATCAGAGGCCCGGAGATAGCAAGGTGCTTAGTGTGATCTTAGAATTGTAAGGAAACTAGTACGGAGTAGAGAGTGGGTGGCAACAGAGTTCAGAGAAATATGTGGAGTATCCGATTATATGGGGCATTAGTTAGCCTAGTAAGCATTTGGATTATTATAATCTAAATGTAATTGAAAGCCATTAGAAACTTAAGAGCAACAGATCCGAATTTTCTTTTAAAAGGCCACTGTAGTTACTATATAGGCAGCAGACTGACAAGCGCAGGTGGCGGTGTTGGTCAAGTGGAAACAAGGTGAGTTAAGAGGTTGTTAAAGTATAACAGGCAGAAGATGATGATGGCTTGCTCTAAGATGGTAGCAGAAAAAGAGATTAGTAGTGGGATTTGGTATATAGACGCAATATGATATCATGGTAGCTTCGATGTGAGATGTGAGGAAGAAGAGTAAAGAGTGATGGCAGGGATTTAGGCTTTGAGTAACTGAATGAGTGTGGTACTTTTTATACAAATGAACACTGGGGGAGGAACAGGGTTTTTGTTAAAAAAAACTAATAAATATAAACATTATTTTGGTGAGAAGTTAAACATTAGGTTGTTTCTAATATTTCCTATTAGAAATAACTTATTTGAATGTAAAGCATTTTATGAATTTTGGATTATTTTTATAGAATAACTTTCTAGAAATGAAATTACTGAGTGAAAAAGTATAGACATGTTTTTGAAATTTCTCACGAATGAAGACATGTGACTTTCTAAACTTAATACTTTGGAGAGAAGATTATCCTGTGAATGACAGCACAGTGCCTGCTACAGATTTTACATGTCATGTTTTGGAACAAAGGTTTTGAATTTATTTTTTACTTAGATCAAAGTTGACTTTTACTATTTGAAGCTACTGTCATATATGTAGTCCTTCAATCAGTTAAAATAATGGGTACATCAGTTATACGTACTGCCTGTTCTGGAAGGACGAGGGCTTGTTTTTATGGAATAAAAAGCTAGCTTAAAGTATGGCAGCCTTCACTTCTTTGATCAGTTGTTTCCATTCATAGCGGTTTAAATTTCTGCCTTACTTTTACAGTGTTGTGCACATTAACTGAATGAGTAGGAGAGCGGCTGACCAGCTGCTCTGACATTCTTAATCCCCCTTTTTCTCAGTCCCGGAGATTACGTATTGGTCACTGTTTCTCTAGTGTCTGGGTCCATTAGCATCATTTCTGTGTCATAAAATAAAGGCTAACCCTCATTTCACCTCCTCCTGCCTCACCACATGGTGCCCATATGTCACTTTAATTGAGTTGGTTGAATTCCTTGAAAGACAAAAAATGAATCCTGGCCAGTTTTAAAGAATTATACAATCAAAGATTTTACCTTTTTTATGCTTGATATGCAGGCGTTATGCTCTTATGTCAGCCATTTTAGGTATGTTTTCTGCTGATAATCAAAGAAGTATCAAAAGGAGGACTCGGTTACATGTTTTAGGTAGATTATCATGTATTATTTATTTAAGCCTGATTTATAGAAGTTTCTTCCTAGAATATTTATTAGGGATGGTAGGGATACTTTTGTCACTATACCTTATAAACCATTATTATATTAGAGTGATTGTTTATGTGAACAAAAAGAATAGAGCCAGTATTTTTAAAACTCTAGTAAGAGAGGTATATATTACATGGTAGAGAAGAAATGGCAAAACTGAAGGGATGAGCTAATAATTCGAAATATATTTATTAATAATTCAGTTGGCATACTTCAGAAAAATAAACTGAAATTTTACCATGTTGTGTGTTTTTGGCTTAATATTTTCTTTAGAGAAACTAGATTTTATGATGAGTAAGCTAGTATTTTTAAAATGGCAGAAATAAACTGGAATTTTCTGGAATAATGACTACTACAAGAAGCAGCAGTCTGTATTTTGGTAGATTATAAGACTTGTTTAATTAACTGCTTTTGCAAAATTCCTATAAATAATTTAATCTGTCTAAATTATTCCTTAATGCCATAACATTTCATGATCCTTTTCAGCCAGCTTATTCTTTTAAAGTCTTGTTTCTGTCATCCTATAGTTCTGTGTCATCTCACTAGAAAATCATACTTTTATGTTATTTTTTGAGTCACTGATAAATCGTGAGTTGGCCAACATATCAGTAGAGATAGCTGCACAGTGACAAAATTTAGAATGGGTTGATCAACATTCCTTAAATAGTTGTATTCAGTGAGATGTAAATCTACTTAATTGTCCTATAATCCAGCACAGAATAACAATGCATTTTTTTTTCCTGGTAAATATACCACTTGAGCTGATGATTTATTTATGTAGACTTTATTTTTAATAACCAGTTTTTTGAGGTATATTTGATATACAGTATATATAGTGCCTGTGATTTAAATATATCTAAAGTGCACTCTTATTTAAAGTGTATAATTTGGTTAGGTTTAACATACCCATGAAAACCTTTGCCACAATCAATAAAATTAACATATGTGTCATTCTTAAGTTTCCTTTCCTCCCTTCTTTATAATCTTTCTTTTCCATCTTCCCCCACCATTGGTATGCTTTGTGTAATGATGAACTCATTCTCCAGAGTCTTATTTAAAAGTATAATAGGAAAAGGAATAATGTAGTAAGTAGGTACTGGCTGGCTTTGTTTTTTGTTTTTCCTTTTGTCACTCAGATTGTTTCAAGGTATTTCCATGCTGTGTTTATCAGTAGCTTGTTCCTGGCAGAACAAGTAATTTTTATACTTACTTTTTTTTTTTTTTTTAAAGAAAAAGTAAACTTTAGGTTTAAAATTTAGGGCTGCCATAATTACATGTTCTGTATATTTCTCCCTAAGGGTACATTTTTTTTAAAGTTTATTTACTTATTTTGAGAGAGAGAGAAAGAGTGTGTGTGGTAGAGGGACACAGAGAGAGGTAGAGAGAATCCCAAGCAGGCTCCCTACCCAGCCCTGGAGCTCCATGTGGGCTCCATTTCCAAAACATGGGATCATGACCTGATCTGAAACCAAGGCTAAGACACTTAACTGACATCTGGATTACTGTCATCGTAGGGTCCCTGGAGTTTGATTTTTATTAAACATAATATAAATCATATGATTATACAATTTGGTTGTTTTCTTTTTCTTTTTCTTTTTTTTTAATGTTTATTTTTGATAGTACGAGAGGGGAGGGTCAGAGAAAGAGCAGGGACAGAAGATCCAAAGCATGCTCTGCACTGATAGCAGTGAGCCTGATGTAGGGCTCAAACCCATGATCCATGAGATCATGACCTGAGCTGAAGTCCGATCGATGCTCAACTGATTGAGCCCTGGTTCAAACAGCCCTGGTTGTTGTTTTTTTTTTTTTTATACAACATATATTATAAACAATTTCCCATGTTAATATATAACACTTAACAGACATTATAAACATAAATTTAAGTAGCATGTCAGTGAGGTGGACCATAATTTGCATAATCTGTCAGTTTAAAACTATTGTTGGGTGTAAACACTTTCTTTTCTATTTTAAATAATTTTGTGATACATACGCACATGTATATGTGTGTATATTTTTGTCTTTGTTTAAATAGCATTACTTCCTATTTAAGATTTTCAAAAGTAGCCTTACATAAACACAGTGTAAAGATACTTATTATTTTTGACATATTACATAGTTAGGGCAGGTTATGTTGCTGCAAAGTATAGGAGTATATTCATTTCATTGTATCTGGAATTTCAGGTGTTCTCATTTTCATGCTAACTTGATAGATCAAAAGTACAGTTTCACAATTCACAAAAGATAAAAAATTGGCAGATTAAGTGACTGTGGAAGAATGTTTAATATTGGTGAAATAATGATGTCATATTTTGTTTATAAAATTAACAGTGGTTTAATTTCGTACCCATTTCTCAGTTGTAGGAATGTAATAATTAGAAATGTTTTATAAGTTTCTTTTTAAAAGTCTTTTATTGGGGCGCCTGGATGGCTCAGTTGGTTAAGCATCCGACTTCGGCTCAGGTCATGATCTCGTGGTTTGTGGGTTCGGGCCCCGCGTCAGGCTCTGTGCTGACAGCTCAGAGCCTGGAGCCTGTTTTGAATTCTGTGTCTCCCTCTCTCTCTGACCCTCCTCTGCTCACGCTGTGTCTCTCTCTCAGAAATAAATAAAAAACATTTAAAAAAAATAAAAGTCTTTTATTCTTTTTTCCTGTTTAATATTTTTACATTATGGAGTATAGAAAAGGAGTGAAATTTTCCTGATTGTTGTGACAGAAAGGATTTGGTTGTAAGAAGATGGTAGTTTTACAAGTATTATTGTTGTCACCTTTCTCTAGTAGCACTGCTGATATGTGACCATAGTTAGGAATCCAGATTTTTGTGTTTGAAATTTAAATAAAAGATGGAAATCACATTTAAATAGTACGGTTTTTTCAAAATAAAATTGTGGTAAAATATACATAACTTAAAATTTAGCATCTTAATAATTTTATATTTTATTTATTCTTAATTTTCTAAGTTTATTTTAGAGAGAGAGAGAGAGAAAGACAGGGCAGAAGCCAGGGAAGGGCAGAGGGGGGTATGTGGAGACAGAATCTGAAACCGGTTCCAGGCTCTGAACTGTCAACACAGAGCCCGACGTGGGGCTCAAACCCAAAAGCCCTGATAATCATGACCTGAGCCAAAGTCAGACACTCCACTGATTGAGCCACCCAGGTACCCCTTTCATTTTATATTTTTAAAAGTTTGTTTGTTTACCCACTTATTTAATTAACCTGTATACCCATCATGGGGCTCGAACTCATGACCCCAAGTTCAAGAGCTGCATGTTCTTTGTTTTGTTTTTAAATGTTTATTTCTTTTGAGAGAGAGAGGGTGAGCAGGGGAGGGGCAGAGAGAGGGAGAGAATCCCAAGCAGGCTCCACACTGTCGGTACACAGCCTGATGTGGGGTTTGAACCCACAAACCGTGAGACCATGACCTGAACTGAAACCAAGAGTTAAATGCTTAATCAACTGAGCCACCCAGGTGCCCCAAGCCTCATGGTCTTCTGATCAAGCCAACCAGGCCCCCCTCCATCTTAGTCATTGGATTTTTTTTAGAGTTTATTTTATCTTTATTTTGACAGAGAGACAGAGAATGAGCACAGCAGGGGCAGAGAAAGAGGGAGACAGAATCCCAACTGTTGATGTGGGACTTGAACTCACAAACCATGACCTGGTGATTATGACCTGAGCCAAAATCGAGAGTCAGACACATCACCTCCTGAACCACCCAGGTGCCCCTCTATCTTAATCATCTCATTTTATGTTATTTTATTTTAATTTTTTAAAGTTTATTTATTTTGAGAGAGAGAGAGACAGAGAGAGAAGTGCATGCACAAGCATGAGGAGGGGCAGAGAGAAAGGAGGGTGAGAATTCCAAGAAGGCTCCACATACTGTCAGCCCAGAGCCCCATGTGGGCCTCAGTCTTACAAACCTTGAGATCATGATCCGAGCTGAAACCGAGTCAGATACCTAACCCACTAAGCCACCTAGGCATCCCTCATCTTAATCATTTTAAAATATAGAGGTAAATGTTACTAAATATTTCCACATTCTTAGGTAGCCACCATCACCATCCATCCTCAGAACTCTTATCATCTTCTAAAACTGAGACTCTGCCATTACAACAACTGCCATTACTCTATAACAACTTCTCATTTTCCCCTCCTCTGAGTTCCTGGAAACCACCACTCTACTTTCTGTGTCTGTGACTTGGACTACTACAAGTATCTTGTGTAAGTGGAATTCTACAGTAGTTATCTTTTTGTGACTGGTTTATTTCACTTAGCCTATTGTCCTCAGTATTCGTATATATCGTAGTGTGTATCAGAATTTCCTTCTTTTTCAAGGCATGTAGTTATTCAGTTTTCCCAGCACCCTTTGTGAAAATCATGTGAGCATATGTGCGAATATTTATTTTTGGGCACTCTTTTCTTCTGGTCTATATATCTATCTTTATGCCCAAACCACACTGTTTTGTTTACTATAGCTTTGTAGTAAGTTTTGAAATCAGAAAATGTGAGTCGTTGAGGGCGCCTGGGTGGCTCAGTCAGTTAAGTGTCTGACTTTGGCCCAGGTCATGATCCCATGCTTTGTGGGTTCGAGTCCCTCGTCGAGCTATGTGCTGACCGCTCAGACCCTGGAGCGTGCTTTAGATTCTGTGTCCCCTCTCTCTCTCTGTCCCTCCCCTGCTTGCACTCTTGTCTCTCTATCTCCCAAAAATAGACAAACATTTAAAAAAATTGAAAAAAGAAAGTGTGAGTTCTTCAGTTTTGTTTTTTTTCAAGATTGTTTTGTCTGCTTGGGCTTTCTTGAAATTCCATATAAATTTTAAGATGGATTTTTCTATTTCTGTAAAAATGTTGGGATTTTGGTAGGAATTGCATTGGATCTGTAGATCACTTTCAGCAGTATTGGATCTTTTTCTCTATGAACAGGAGATGTATTTTCATTCACTTATGTCTTTAACTTCTTCCAGTCGTGTTTTGTAGTTTTTATTGTAGAATTCTTTCACTTCTTTGGTTAATTCTTATGTATGTTATTTTTCTGATGCTCTTGTAAATGGAATCGTTTTCTTCATTTCCTTTTCAGACAGTTCATTGTTCATGTATAGAAATTCAACTGATTTTTGTGTGTTGACTTCATATTTTGCTGCTTTGATGAATTCATTTATTGTTCTGCAAGTTTTTTGGTGGTATCCCTAGGTTGTCTACATTTAAGGTCATATCATTTTTTTTTAATGTTTTATTTATTTCTGAGAGAGAGAGAGAGAGACAGCGTGAGCAGGGGAGGGTCAGAGAGAGAGGGAGATACACAATCTGAAACAGGCTCCCGGCTCCGAGCTAGCTGTCAGCACAGAGCCTGACACGGGGCTCGAACCCATGAACCGTGAGATCATGACCTGAGTTGAAGCCAGACATTAACCGACTGGAGCCACCCAGGCGCTCCAGATCATATCCTCTTAAACAGTTAATTTTATTTCTTTTTCAGTTCGTCTTTTATTTCTTTCTCTTGCCAATTGCTCTGGCTAGGATTTCAATTACTGTGTTGAAAAGAAGTGGTGAATGCAAGCATCCTTGCTTTGTTTCAGATTTTCCATTATTGTGTTGAAAAGAAGTAGTGAATGCAAGCATCCTTGCTTTGTTTCTGATTTTAGAGGAAAAGCTTCAGTCTTTTATCATTGAGTACAGTATTTGCTGTGGTTTTTTTAATATATAGCTTTTATTATGCTGAGGTAGTTTCCTTCTATTTTTAGTTTGTTTAGTCTTTTTTTTTAATCATAAAAAGGTGAAGTTTGTCATGCTTTTTCTCCATTAGTTGAAATGATCAGGTGGGTGTTTTCCTTCATGTTGTTGATTTGGTGTATTTTACTAATTAATTTTTCTCAAGTTTATTTTGAGAGAGGGAGGGAGGGAGGCAGGGTGGGAGGGAGAGCGAGCTAGCACGTGTTGAGGAGGGTCAGAGAGAATCCCAAGTCGACTCCACACTGTCCGCACAGAGCCTGATTCAGGGCTTGAAGCATGTACTGTGAGATCATGATCTGAGCCGAAGTTGCACACTTAGTAACTGAGACACCCAAGGGCCCTGAAGAGAGACAGAATCGTAACCAGGCTCCATGCCCATTGCAGAGCCCAGCAAGAGGCTTCATCTCCCCACCATGAGATCATGACTTGAGCTGAAATCAAGAGTTGGATGGATAAACCAACTGAGCCACCCAGATGCCCCACTAGTATTGTGTGTGTGTGTGTGTGAGTGGGGATTTTTGCATTGTTATTTTAGGAGATATTGGTTTGTAGTTTTCTTGTAGTATCTTTATCTGATTTTGGTATCAGTATCATGCTACTCATAAAATGAGGAAGTTAGGAAGTATTCCCCCCTCTTCAGTTTTTTGGAAAAGTTTTAGAAGAATTGGTATTAGTTCTTCTTTCCATGTGTGGTAGCATTTTCCAGTGAAGTCATCAAGTCTAGGGCTTTTGTTTTTTTGGAATTGTTTTGAGTACAGGTTCAATTTCCTTACTAATTATTGGTCTATTCAGATTTTCTGTTTCTTCGTGATTTTGTCTTGGTAGATTTTGTGTTTCTAAGAATTTGGCCATTCACCTAGGTTATCCAGTTTGTTGATGTTTAGTTATATTTTAAATTTTGGCCTTTGGTTTAATGTTCAACTCAGAATTCTCTAATCACTTGGAAATATTCAGGTCAGGGGTTTTCAACTGGTGATGCTTTTCCCTCCAGGGGACATTTGGCAATATCTGGAGACATTTGGTTGTCACAATTTGGTGGGGGTGGGGAGGGAAGAAGGTAGAAATGCTTGTGACATTTGAAGGTTAGAGACCAAGGATGCAGTTAAACATCCGAAAGTGCACAAGACAGGTTCACAACAAAAATTACCCAGCCCAAAATGTTAATAATGCCATAGCTGAGCAACTCTGATTTCAATTTTCCTTATACATTAGCAACATTATTAAAATTATTAACAACCTGGCTGTTATTTGTTGAATACCTGTGTACCAAATTACTTCTAGGAGAAAAACACTGATATGAAAGTAAAAATTAATAAACATTGTAGTAAGTGCTTTGAAGGAGATATGGAGATATACATGATATAAAATGATAGAGTAATTCGTAATTAGGTACGAGTCCTGATAAGATGGCATTTTAGAATATCTGAACCATGAGGAGAATTCATTTCTCCACGGATAGGGAGGAAGTGTGTGGATCTTCCATATAGGTTTACATGGTAAGGTTTGTAGATGAGCCTCTGCTCTCCTGGGGGTGGGAAGCTCCGTGCTCTGGAGACCGCACAGGATGGCAGGCTTGGAACTGGTCTCTGTCCGTTAACAGCATGCACATTCAGGGGTACCCGGATGGCTCGGTTGGTTAAGCCATATTGTTAGACATTTTGGCCCAGGTTATGATCTCGAGGTTTGTGAGATCAAGCCCCTTGTCAGGCTCTGTGCTGACAGTGAGGAGCCTGTTTGGGATTCTCTCTCTGTCCCTTCTCTGCTGGTGCGCACACTTACGTGTGCTTGCTCTTTGTCTCTCTCTCAAAAATAAATTAACAAACTTAAAAAAAGAAAAAAGCCTGTTCACTTGAGATGTGACTAATGTGACTGAAGAGCTGAATTTTCAATTTTATTTAATTTTTGTTAATTGAAATTTAAATAACTGCTTGTGGTTATCATTGGAAACCAGCTTTAGAGGATGACAAAGTCTAGATCCTGCCAATTTTGTAAAGTTCTGAAACAGCATTTGGATTTTATTTGGCATGCCAGAGCCTTTCATGTATGGATATGACATGATAAGATTTAAATTATAAAAATACTCTGATACTTATTGTGTTAGTGGATGAATTGGAATTTACAGTTTACACAGGGGACAGAATGTGGTTCTGTTAAAAGTGGCTAAATGGTTCCAGGATCATACCAGATGAATTCATATCCTGGTGCTGTCACATACACATAGCAGCTGTATCTCATTGAGCAAGTTAACTTGTTTGTACCTTAGTTTCCTTCCTGATTAGTAAAACGAAGATAATTATTATATTTATCTCAAAAAGTCATTATGAAAGTTGAATGAGACAGATACTTTGTAGCAACCACGGCCACCATTACCACCCTGCTTTTACCACAATCACCACAGGAACCAGCGAACTCCTGACGACTCTTACCAGGCTTTTGAAATGAAATCTAAACAAGCTTAATGTTGGGTTAGATGAAATGTTTATGTTTTCCATTTTAATAATGTGACTTTTAAGACTTTAGTATTTACCACATAAGATAATTTTGGAATGTCTAACTTTATTAAAATAGAAAAGTAAGCTGTTTCCTTTAGTAAACTATAAATGTACATTATAGAAAACTAACAAAATCAGGGGATAAAAAGACTTAGTGTCATTACCCATGTGTTAAATAGTGTTAACTTTTTAAATATTTCCTCTTTTTAGTCAGTCACTGCCATGTTGTTAGATATATTGCTTTATTTTTAGTTAATTCCATATAAAAGTTTTGGTCATGTTTTAGCTATTGTTTCTCATGGCCATGTAGTATTCCATGGTATAGATATAAATGGATCAAGAAGATGTGATTTATCTATACCATGGAATACTACATGGCCATGAGAAACAATGAAATCTGGCCTTGTGTAGCAACATGGATGGACCTTGAGGGTGTTATGCTGAGCGAAATAAGTCAGGCAGAGAAGGACAAATATCATATGTTTGCACGTATAGGAGGATTAGAAGGAACTTAACTGAGGAACAAGGGGGAGAAGAAGGGGGGAAATGTTGGGGGAAAGGGAGAGAGGCAAACCATGAGAGACTCTTGAATGCTGACAAAAACTGAGGACTGATGGATGTGGGGGGAGGGGGGAGGGGTATGGAGGAGGGCACTTGTGGAGATGCGCACTGGGTGTTATGTGGAAACTAATTTGACAATAAACTATTTGTAAAAAAATAAATTAAAAAAATTAAAAAAAATAAATTAATTAAAAAAAATAAAAGTTTTGGTCAAAATAATATAATTTTAACAAAATGTCCAGGAGTTATTGTAATGATAGATTATTATCATCCTATTTTTATAAATTGGTAGTAAAACAGGTGAACAAAATTGGTACTCTAGAAAGGTAGTCAGATGAGCTAAGGTTTGTGTTACTTTTATTTCCATGTAGAAGTTTATTTTTTATTGAAATGTAATTGACTTATAATATTATAAATTTAAGACATACAACCTTTTGATTTGATTATACTTCCATATTGCAATATGATTACCATGATTACCTTAGCTAACACCTCCATCATGTCACATAATTACCATTTCTTTTTTATGATGAAAACATTTAAATATTGTTTTTTAACAGCGGTCCAGTATATAATACAATATTGTTAAGTATAGTCACAATCTGTGCATTCGATCCCCAGAAGGTTTTCATCTTTTAACTGCAGATTTGTACCGTTTGATCAGCATTTCCCCAATTCCTCAACCCCCAACCCCTGGTAACCACCATTCTTTCCTTTGTTTCTATGAGTTTTGACTGTGTTATGCTCCACATATAAGCACTATCATACAGTGTTTTTCTTTGTCTAACTTATCTCACCTAGCATAATACCCTCATTGTCCATTCATATTGTTGCAGTTGTCAGATTTACTTCCTTTTTTATGGCTGAATATTAATTTGTGTGTTTGTGTTTATGTACATCACATCTTTATCCATTCATCTGTTGACTGGTTTTGAAGTTGTTTCTATGATCTTGCCTATTGTGAATACTGCTGTAGTAAACTTGGAGGGCAGTTATCTTCTGATACCTTATTTTCATTTCTTTTGAATGTATGCCCAGAAGTGGGATTGCTGGATCATAGAGTCAGCTGAGTGTAAGCCTTGTATTCTTCTTATTTTTTAAGTACTCCCTACACCCAGTGTGGGGCTTGAACTCAAAATTAAAAGACATATGCTCCAGTGACTGAGCCAGTCAGGCACCCTGAGCCTTATTATTATTTTGAGAGATCACCTTGGATTGAATACTATAAAAATGGATAAGCTATCCAAGACTAAATATATTTCATCATTTCCATATTCCTCTTGGGTTCACCTTTTACTAACATCTTCAGAAAGTTTTACTTTTATAAAAAACCTCATTCATACCTGTCACTTAACATCACCCTCCTTTCTTTAGATAAATCTCATAATCAGTATCATCAAATACTGTACTTAGGAAAGGCTGATGCTCCTGCTGTTATATTTTGTTATTGTTGTTAAAAATTATGCCTGTTGGGGCACTTGGGTAGCTCAGTTGTTTATGTGACACACTTTGGCTCAGGTCATGATCTTGTGGTTCTTGAGTTCAAGCCCTGCATCTGGCTCTGTGCTGATAGCTCAGAGCCTGGAGCCTGCTTCACATTCTGTGTCTCCCTCTCTCTCTGCCCCTTCCCCTCTCATGCTCTGTCTCTGTCTCACAAAAACAAAGAAACATTAAAAATTTTTTCAAAATAATAAATAAACATTAAAAAAAATATGCCTATTGGGGTGCCTGGGTAGCTCAGTCGGTTAAGTGCTGGACTTCAGCTCACGATCCGTGGGTTTAAGCCCTGTGTTGGGCTCTGTATTGACAGCTCAGACCCTGGAGCCTGCTTCAGGTGGTGTGTCTTCTTCTCTTTCTGCCCCTCCCTGCTCACTGTCTCTCTCTTTCTCAAAAATAAACATTAAAAAAATGTGCCTGTCAATTAGATTGAGTCTTTTCTGAATTTCCTTTCTTTCTAAATGAAGAATAGTTTTATTTATTTGCTGTAATATTTAGAACATGTTTGAAGTTTCTTTTCTGTAGCTTTTTTTTTTTTTTTATACAAAAGTTTGTTTAGTCTTAGAGAGCAAGTAAGCAAGGGAGAGAGGGGCAGAGAGAGAGGGAGACAGAGAATCTGAAGCAGGCTCTAGGCTCCAAGCTGTCAGCACAGAGCCTGACACAGGGCTCAAACTCATGGACTGCGAGATCATGACCTGGGCCGAAGTCAGACACTTAATTGAGCCACTCGTATGAAGGGCTATATTTTCCTGTGTGGGAAGCTGCCTTCTTTTTGTTGACCTCACACAGAGGAGATTAAAAGCAATACTATACTGGGGCGCCTGGGTTTGAGCCCCCCCCCCCCCCCCCCNGCTCTGTGCTGATAGCTAGCTCAGAGCCTGGAGCCTGTCTTTGGATTCTGTGTCTCCCTCTCTTTCCGTCCTTTTGCTCATGCTGTCTCTCTCTCTCTCTCTCAAAAATAAATAAAACATTAAAAGATTTAAAAAAAAAAGCAATACTGTACTCAGCCTTTTTAGGATCAGAGCTCTTGACCATATGATGGAAGCATTGGATCTCCTTTGCAGAGCAGTGAATTTAGAATCTGTACATGTTTTTATTGCAGTTTTATGAGAATGCAAGGACCCTCACTCATAAGATTCCTTGCTAGACTAGGTTTCTCTTGCAAGGGTGCTCTGTTTTTCTCTGGTCCTAAGTATAGGGAAGTAGCCTAGTTGTTATTTTATACCATTGTATATTAAATGGACACACCTTATTCAGATTTTACATACCCTTCCATCTTGAAGTACCTGATTAGCTTTTATGTATATGGATCTTATTTGTATCCTGGTTTTTCAAAATTCTAGTCTGTTTTTCTGCTTTTTGTGGTGTCTGCTGAGTAAATACATTTATAGAAATTTGGATTCCTTGTTAATATTTAATGAGCAATTCCACATAAAATATTAAATCACATGCCTAATTAAATATTGTTTAATATTTATTTACTTGATTTTCCTACTTTAAAAGGAGGATTAACCTTAAAGATATAGAAAAGTTCTGTTGTTAAATGTCACCTATAAATTGCTTTTGAATTTTTTAGATAAGAAAATAGTAGAGATAATAATCAAAGCCTTTCATGTTAGAGCTTCAAAAATGTGTTTCATTAAACTCCTGGATTTTGCCTTCAGGGCCATTTACAAAGCATCATCTGTACTGTTAAAAAAATAAAAGTACTGATAGGGACCAATTTAAAATAAAAGGAGTCATAGGAAATTGGATGTCATAAGTACTTCTGTGGTAAGTGGAGTTGTAATTATTTCAAGAAAATATTATTTCAAAATGGATTTATTACCACTGTGAAGTTGGTGGCATGAATAGCAAGGTCATTTTTTACTGTAAGGTTTGATAGACATGGACAGTGTTTACTTTCCACTTAATTCAGTTCCCTTTTTATCTTATTTTTAAAAATTTTCTATATTTTAATGTGATTTCTTTGTTTTTGAGGGAGAGAGTTAGAGAGCAGGAGAAAGGCAGAGAGAGCGAGAGAGAGAGAATTCCAGGCAGGCTTCATGCTTCCAGCCCGGAACCTGATGTGGGGCTCAAACTCAAAACCAATTGTGAGATCTTGACCTGAGTCAAAACCACATCAGACGCTTAACCGACTGAACCACCTGGATGGCCACTTTTTGAAAAAAACATTTTTTTAATGTTTGTTTATTTTTGAGATAAAGAACATGTGTGCATGTGGGATGTAAGGGCAGAGAGAGGGACAGAAGATCTGTAGCTGGCTCTGTGCTGACAGCAGATAGCCTGGTATGGGGCTCAGCGGGGCTTGATCCCACAAACCATGAGATCATGACCTGAGCTGAATTCAAATGCTTCATCAACTGAACCACTCAGATGCCCCATTTATTTTTTATTTTTTAAAAATGTTTGTTTATTCTGAGAGAGAGAATGAGTGAAGGAGGGGCAGAGAAAGAGAGGAGAGAGAACTTTAAACAGGCTCCGTGCTGTCAGTGCAGATGTAGTGCTCAGTCTCATTACCTGAGCCAAAGTCAGGAGTTGGATGCTCAACTGAATAAGCCACTCAGGTTCCTTTTAATATATATTTTTTTAATGTTTATTTATTTTTGAAGAAGAGAGAGACAGCGTGAGTGGCAGACAGGCAGAGAGAGAGAGGGAGACACAGAATCTGAAGCAGGCTCCAGGTTCTGAGCTCTCAGCACAGAGCCTATGGCAGGACTCGGATCCATGACCTGTGAGATGATGACTTGAGCTGAAGTTGTATACTTAACCAACTGAGCCACCCAGGCGTCCCATAAGAGTACTAATTTTTATTTTTTAATTTTTTTAAACATTTGTGTCTTTTTTATTTATTAAAATTTTTTAAAAATAGCTTTTATTTATTTTTGAGACAGAGAGAGACAGCATGAGTGAGGGAGGGGCAGAGAGAGAGGGAGATACAGAATCTGAAACAGGCTCCAGGCTCTGAGGTGGCTGTCAGCACAGAACCCGACATGGGGCTTTAACCCATGAACCGTGAGATCATCACCTGAGCCGAAATTGGACACTTAACCGACTGAGCCACCAGGCGCCCCTAAACGTTTATTTATTTTTGACAGAAAGAGAGTGTGAGCGGGAAAGGGGCAGAGAGAGAGAGGGAGACACAGAATCAGATAGAGTTTCTAGGCTCTGAGCTGTCAGCACAGAATCTGACGCTGGGCTTGAACTCATGAGTGGTGAGATAATGACTTGAGCTGAAGAAAGATGCCTAACTGACTGAACCACCCAGGTGCCCCAAGTGTTATTAGTTTTTATATGTGAAGGTAGTTTTACTAAATGGTTGGATTATCTTTTAGTAGAATGGATATCCTTACCACTTCTATTTTTCCCAAGCCAACCTAGTTGATTAAGGTTTTGCTACTAAGTTGGGAAAGGACCTTGGGATTTTATTTTCTTTTAATTCCAGTACAGTTAATTTACATTGTTATATTGGTTTCAGGTGTGCATTATAGTGATTCAGCAATTCTCTACTCTGATACAATCTTCCCATCCAAAAGCAGGACTTTGAAATCTGAAGGCTGTTGTCTAGGCTATGATTAGCAATGAAAGAAATTAAAATCTATTTGTTATCTTCACCTGATTCCTTTGTATTGTAAAGCATCCCTGGCCACCTGAGTTTTTCCTGGCATTTATGAGTTGATACTCTAAATCAGGTTTACTGTCAAAGAGCCAAATTATAAATAGTGTGAGATTTGGTGGAATTAATAATATAGAATTTATACTCAGTAGTCTGAGCGGCCACTTGTTTGCAAGCATTGTCATAAGTGCTTGTTACATTCTATCCCTTTCCATAGGTACTCCAAGGAGGCAAACGGGCCATTAGAATCACAGCGATGACTGATTGCTCTGAGCAGCAACAGGGGCAGAGAGGATAACGTGAACCTTGTCTTCCTCAGCTATATCATTCGCTTAAGTAGGATTTTATAGGTCAATCTAGTAACCTAATTATCAAGTTTTAAATAGCCCATTTATCCACTGTAAAATTAATGTGTGCCTGCTAGAAATAAGTGAAACTCAGAGAAAAGTATAAGAGGGAAAAAAATGACCAATGGTCTTGATATGAAAGGGTCTTGTACTCATTTTGACATGTATCTTGTAGTTGTTTTGTTGTGTACTTTAAAAAACTAATACTTTTGGGGGCACCTGGGTGACTCAGTTGAGCATCTGGCTTCAGCTCAGGTCATGATCTTGGAGTTTGTGGGTTTGAGCTGATAGCTCAGAGGCTGGAGACTGCTTTACATCTGTGTCTCCCTCCCTGTCTGCCCCTCCCCTGCTCACACTCTGTCTCTCTGTCAAAAATAAACAAACATTAAAAAAAATTTTTTTAAGAAAAGAATACTTTTGAGATTAGTGTACCAGTTTCCTATCCCTCTTTCTTTACTTAAAATTATAAGCCGCTTCTCATTTTTAAAAAAGTCTAAATATATATTTTAAGAATATGTTTAACCCATTTCCAAGGGAACAACACACAATTTTTTACTGTTATAATGTTTAAATAATATTTGAACAGCTGACTCATAACTTTAATTTTTTTCTGACCAAATAATTTCAATTAAGAAAGAGATCAGAAAATAAAAGTGAATAGAATGAAAGTCAACCATGATCTTATTTCCCAGAGAAATACCTGTATATAGAGCAAATTGATACTTTATGTTTTTATATACATACATAAAACAGATACATAAAATTTTACAACTAATACGCATATAACTTGTTCACACTTAGTATGTACTGCTTGTAAATTGCATTTTTAATCTTCTATCACGCATATCTTCTCATGTCAGTATAGAATATACATCATAGCTCCTATGGTATTTTCAGTACCTCAGCTTCTTAATGACCTGTGTCACTAGAGAACTATGTCATAATATTTTTGGCTACATTGGGAAGAAAGCACTTTTAGGGGTGAAGAAGTTTATAAACAACAGTGTTCCTTTGTACTGTAATTTATATAACTAGTCATCTATTGGTGGACATTTCAGGATTTTTAAGTTCTTTTATAAATAATACTGAGATGAACATCATTGTCCTTGTCTATTGATCTTTGTTGGTAATTTTTATTTCCAAAAAAATTTTTAATACTTATTTATTTTTGAGAGGCAGAGACAGAGCGTGAGCAGGGGAGGAGCAGAGAGAGAGGGAGACACAGAATCTGAAGCAGGCTCCAGGCTTTGAGCTCTCAGCATAGAGCCTGATGCAGGGCTTGAACCCACAAGCTGTGAGATCATGACCTGGGCCCAAGTTGGACGCTTAACCGACTGAGCCACCTAGGTGCCCGTTTCTTGGTAATTTCTTAATAGCTAACTAATGTCCATCTATTTAAAGAAAACAATACATATGATTTCAGAAAGTCAAATAATATAGAATGCTTTATAATGAAAGGGAACAACCCCTTGCTTATTCCTCACTCTCTAGTCTTGCCCTTCAGGGGCAGTCCTGCTTGTAGCTGTTCTGTTTTTTGCTTCTAGTTTCTCTGGCCTTACCTATCTGGTATCTGTAAATAACGCTGTTTCTATCAGTGTTTGATTTGTCATTGCCCATTTATTCTTTGCTTTGTCGTATGGTGTTTTAGTTCTCTAACAGTCTTCTTTTGTCCCTTGTACTGTTTGAAACTAACATTAAAAAGTACTGAAAATTTGGTTCTAAAGAACATGGGCCTACCTTTTGGAACCAATGATCATCTTTATCAGAGGATATAGGAATTTATTTCATTATACAATCAGTGAATTAGTCCATTTTCACTAACCAGAGATTCAGTGATTTTTCTCTTATTTTGGCCACTCCTTTTTTGCTGGTTTGTTTCTGTGGCCACATCAACAAAGCAGATATTATGAGTTAAAGAGCATTGTGACTTCGTGCTATCCTCTAGCAGATACAATTCCTTTGTTGTTATAGCTAACCTAAACCGATCTAAAACTCATGTATTTCTTCTTCTTTTTTTTTTTTTTTAATATTTTTATTTATTTCTAGGAGAGAGAGAGAGAGAGAGAGTGTGTGAGCAGGGGAGGGTCAGAGAGAGAGGGAGACACAGACTGAAACAGGCGCCAGGCTCTGAGCTGGCAGTCAGCACAGAGCCCGACGCGGGGCTCGAACCCACGAACCGTGAGATCATGACCTAAGTGAAAGTCGGACGCTCAGCCAACTAAGCCACCCAGGCGCCCCTCATGTATTTCTTCTTAATTGAATATTTTTATATTCTTTTTTTTTTAATATTTTTTATTTATTTCTAGGAGAGAGAGAGACAGCATGAGCAGGGGAGGGTCAGAGAGAGAGGGAGTCACAGACTGAAACAGGCTCCAGGCTCTGAGCTGGCAGTCAGCACAGAGCCCGACGCGGGGCTCGAACCCACGAACCGTGAGATCATGACCTAAGCGAAAGTCGGACGCTTAACCGACTAAGTCACCCAGGTGCCCCGAATATTTTTATATTCTAAAAGTAGTCCTTGATCTTGCACATATGTAATATAAACTCATGTACTTCATGCTTACAAATGCACTATATACCGAGATAAATTGTCTCCTTAAAAAATAATTTGTATTTCTTATAATGATTTTGTGAACCTAATGTTTAATTTGTGGAGAGAAATATTTTAAAAAATTTTAATGTCTTTATTTTATTTTGAGAGACAGAGACAGAGAGCAAGCGGGGCAGGGACAGAGAGAGAGGGAGACACAGAATCCGAAGCAGTCTCCAGGCTCTGAGCTGTCAGCACAGAGCCTGATGCAGGGCTTGAACCCACTGACTGTGAGATCATGCCCTGAGCCGAAGTTGGATGCTTAACCAACTGAGTCACCCAGGCACCCCTATGAGGAAATTTTCGTAGCTTCCAATTTTTGTGTCAGACACTATATTAGGGACTCTCCAAGATTTCTCTAAACTTCAATATATCCCTCTAAGATTTCCTTATTTTACAAGAAGGGAAAATGAAACTTCGAGTTTTTTGCCCATAGTAACACACCTGTTCAATGATAAAACAGAAATTGGTATGATCATGTTTTCTCCTATGGTATTTTCAATACCTCAGCTTTTAACATATGAAAGAATAAGAGAAAGCCAACATGAGTAATAATAATTATGATAGAAATATTACTAAGCTTGCTGTTGCATCAGTAAAGCCCATGATCTGAAGTTAAGGTAGGTGAGTAGGATCAAATACTTCAAAGTTGGCCATGTCTTTTCTTGCAGTCAGATGTGATTCTGCATAGTTTTCCTGTTGATGCCTTCAGTTGCTGTGAGGCACTGCAGGTGGAAACTGTCTCTACACTTGATCTTAGCCAAAAGGCTGAGAAGCGATTGTCAGTCATCTCAGAAGCTGTTAATTAAAGTAATTATTACTTCTGAAATTGTTTCCTTTTTTTTTTTTACATTGAATCCCATGTGAAGATCATTTCCTTTCCCATTACCCAGCTTGCTTCCTCAGCTCTAGCTTCTACCTCTGTCTCTCTTTCTCTCAAGTTTATTGAGATAAAAGTCAAATATCATGTAACTCACCCATTTAAAATGTGCAATTCAGTGGATTTTAGCATGTTCATAGTTGTTCAGCCGTTACCACGGCTGGCATTAGGACATTCTCGTGCACCCAAAACAAAACCCTGCGTCCCTCCTTAGCACATCACCCCCAGTCCTAGGCAACCACTAATGTCCTTCCTGTCTCCTACAGATTTGCCTTCTCTGGAGATTTAATGTAAATGGACTCATGTAGTGTCTGGTTCTTTGTGATGATTTATATCTCTTAGCATAATGTTTTTATTGCTGAATAGTATCTGTCATAGGGGTATACCATATTTTATTTATCTTTTGATAGATAACTTCAGATGGTTGTATTTTTCCCACTGTTCAGCTATTATGGATAATGCTGCTATGAACATTTATATACAGTTTTTTTTTAATGGACATTCTAGCCTCTCTCTTAACCACAAAAAATAAAAGAGGTACAGTTTTAAAATTTCAGTACCTCCTCTTTGTCGAAAACAAGAAATTAAAATATCTTAGCGGGGTGCCTGGGTGGCTTAGTCGGTTAAGTATTCAACTTTGGCTCAGGTCTTGATCTCACAGTATGAGTTTGAGCCCCTCATTGGGCTCTGTGCTGACAGCTCAGAGCCTGGAGCCAGCTTTGGATTCTGTGTCTCCCTCTTTCTCTGCCCCTCCCCTGCTTGTGCGCTCTCTCTCTTGCTCTCTCTCTCTCTGTGTCTCTCTCTCTCTCTCAAAAATAAATAAACATTAAAAAATTTTATTTTTTAAACATTAAAAAATTTTGAAAAATAAAATCTTAGAAAGGAATATGTAGTTTTTCACAGTCTGGCTCTAAAATCAGGCTACAGTTGTACCAGCCCCATTTCTTTCTGTTTAGCTCTCTCTCCTTCACAAACCCTTTCCAAAGAGATCCTTAGCCTGTTTGCAGAACATGTTTGCCTTCTTAGCTCTGTACCCATTAATTTTCTTTTCAATATACTGTAGTTAATTCTTGGTCTCACCTGAAGCTTTTTACTTGACAAGGTGCCACTCAAATGTCACCAAACCTTTCCAGAGTTTCAGACCTGGTTACTTCTGGTTTTCAGTAATACTTTAAATATACCTCAGATACCACTTATCACATGATTTGTTTATTGTGACTTCCTTTCTGTTTGAGCTACTTTAGGACAAGGGTTATTTTCTATTTCTTGGTAGCTTAATACAGTGGCTGATACAGCTTTGAAGCTTAGTGTTGACTGTATTACAAAGGAGGTAAAATTAGTAATCGTATCAGATTGTTTTGTATTAGGATTACTGTGTGGTATGTCTCCTGCCCTTTATATTCTGTTCTTACATTAGCAGTCTGAATATTTTGGGGCGGGAGGGGGGGGATGTCTAATGTCTATTATACATCAATTAAAAATAGTACTGAACCGACCTTAAAAAAATTCTGTTTTGTCTTCATGTTCCTGAGATACTAGATACTTATTGATCCTAGAACAGATGAAATTGTGTCAGTCACTTATTTTGCCTTTGAGATTGTGAGATTCTGATTTTTTTAAATTTTAGTTTATTACTGACTTATTCTATGAGAATCTTGTTTTTTCTTTTAATATTATAAGCAGATAAATAAACCATATTGATTCCATGGGGAAAGCGACCACTTCTTGAGTATGTACTAATTAATACTGACAAAGCTGGTCCAAAAGTAAAGTTTTGTTTTGGTTTTTGCCTCCCCAGTTTATAAATTTCAAACTTTTTCACCTTTTCATTTGCTGGTTTTGTAGTTAGTTTAGAGACTGCCTGAATGTTTGATGATGAACCTACCTCTAAACTTGTCCTCCTTAGCCCTGACTCCTCTCTCGAGCTTAGATTCATATACTCAACTGAATATGAATTGCTTACAATGGGATATCTAATAGGCATCTGAAACTTACTTTTTCTGCACTGTTCTCCCTCTAATCCTTTTTGTGCCATAGTAATGCCTCTACCCACCTACTGTTTTAAGACTTAGGTAAAACTGCCTATGACAGCATCTGTCTGCTTCAGTATTTAAGTATTACTGAAATCATATAAAATTGACTTCTTTTAAAATGTCAGAAACACTTGTATATTTGGAATTTCTTACGGTTCAACCTTGTAAGTGTCAGTAAGAGTAGAGCAAAGAGGAAAGTCATTTACTCTTGCCTGCCTGCCTGCCTGCCTTCCTTCCTTCCTTCCTTCTTTTTAAAGTTTATTTATATTTGTTTTGAGAGAGACAGCACAAGTGGGGGAGGGACAAACCAGCCCAGAGCCCCACGTGGGGCTCAAACCCATAAAGCTGCAACATCTTGACCTGAGCTGAAACCAAGAGTTAGATCCTCAACTGTCTGATCCACCCAGGTCACCCAGGTGCCTGCCTGCCTGCCTGCCTGCCTGCCTGCCTGCCTGCCTGCCTTCCTTCCTTCCTTCTTTCCTTCTTCTTTCTGTCCTTCCTGCTTTTTTCTTTTTTTTCCTTTTTTCTTTTCTTTTTTAATTTTTAAAATGTTTAGTCATTTTTGGGGGGGGGGAGAGCGAGCGAGTTGGGGTGGAGCAGAGAGGGAGACACAGAATCCAAAGCAGGCTGCAGGCTCCACACTCTTGAGCTGTCAGCACAGAGGTTGACCTGGGACTTGAACACATGAATCGTATGATCATGACCTGAGCCGAAGTTGAATGCTTAACCGACTGGAGCCACCCAGCCATCCCTGCTTGCTTTCTTTCATAATGGTGGGTGAGCATTGGTGGTGATAAGAGAGATGTTGAAAAGTGTCATAATATTAAATAAAGTTTTCTAGTGTCTACTGTAGTGCTTCTTTTCAGTTGAGTAGGCCAGCTTTTATTTCCCAGTATCCATAATAAATAAATATCTGGAGATAGTGGGAAATAAATGATTTGAGGGAAATACCAGGATGATATAAAAAACTAAGTACTTAACCCATCCAGCTGCTAGAAGATCATAGTATTGAAAGTAGCCAATTAAGGAAAGCTTTGGAATCTTTCCAATCTACCCCAGATTGAACCTGGTCATTTCCATGCGAGTGTTGCAGCTGTTGGAATTGTTTTTAGATGACCTCAATAAATAAACTTTATCTTAGTATAAAAAAGTCAAGATTGCTTCTCAGACATAAACCGTGTGCTGTTTTTAGATGAATTATTGTTGAAAGAATTATTATTACTTGATAGGATTCTTGGAGTTTTCCTTTCAGTAAAGATTTAATTACTATGTATTTTTTAAGCAGTGTGTTTTATTGCATATATTGTATATTAGGCATTTATATATATGCAGTAATAGAAACACAGTGTCATACATACATATGTATGACATTTAACAATATATCTGCATTCAGTCATTGGCTGTCTAGAATCCAGTCACAAGTCTCTCTTTATGTGAGTGCTTCCTTAAAATAGAAAGTTTATATTTGGTGATGATCATGAGGGTACCCCTAGAGCCAGTTGCACACTGTGTGCCTTTGTACTTAATGTGTAGATGTGTTTTATTTGGCTTGTATAATGTTTGGAAATCAGGAAAATTTCATGTTTTTAAGAATCCTTATCTTTGGTTTCACTTGAAAACTTGGAAGATATAACATTACTTATCTGGCATTCCTGAATGGCTGCATTTGGCTACAGCTGAATGTCTGTGCACCTTTTGAAAGGTGGGCTTTCTCTCTAGTTCTCCATAGTCTATTTTTTATTGCTTGCTTTCACCTTGCCCTATCCACCTCTCACCCCCATATATTTCCTGCATGGTATTTCCACTGCTCTGGGGTCATAAAAGAATTGGGAAACATTACTGTTTTCTATATTCTAAAAAAAATTTTTTTTAATGTTAATCTTTGAGAGAGCTGTCAGCACAGAGTCCGATGCGGGGCTCAAACTTCTGAACTGTGAGATCATGACTTGACCTGAAGTCAGATGCTTAACTGACTGAGCCGCCTAGACACCCCTAATTTTTTCTATATTTTAATTATTATTTGAAAATTGTAGTTTCTTTGTGATAGCTTTTAATTGGCTAGATTATTTTATCAAGTCAGGTGATTTAGCCTTAAATAAACTTTATAAACTTACTAATCTTGGTTGTATGTTGTTTGTTGTTTACCTTTAAATTTTCAAAAGATCCTTTGATTCATATTGTTCAGCAAACACGAAATACCAGTTTTTATAGTTTTTTAAGGTAGAAATCTTGAATGGAAATTCACTAGCGAGCTGAAGGTTTCATTAGGTCATAGTTTTGGAGATTTCTTGTCTTGTGCCAATATTAGTTTTTTCCATATACTTTCTACTCTGTAACAACAGCATAAGTAATGCGAACTTAACTAATATTTTACTCCAATCTTTGGGTAGTTTGCTTGTTTTTTGTCTCTAATCTTTTTTTTTTTTTTTTAAGGGAATGGTAAAGCATTAAAATTTACATGTGTAAAAGTACAGAAAATTAAAAACTAAAATCATTTTATGCAGAAATTGTTTCACCTTCCAAGTAAAAGAAATAGAATAGTATGTAGCCTTTCCTAGTCGTAACTCCCTGTCTTCCCAAAGTAATGTATCTGTCTTAAAAACCTCCCTGCTTTTATTGACAGTTTTGCATTCATTTATGCATTTCTGAATGAATTTAGTCACATGTTTTCTGTTTTGGAACTCTTTGGAAATAATTTTGTGAATGTTTTTCTGTGTCAATGAGAATCATCCAGATTGTAGTGTGTTGCTTTGGTTTTTCATGGAGTTCTGTATAGGGAAAGACTACATTATTGTTCCATTCTCCTGTTAATCTGCAGGTGTATTCTTGCCCGGCTTTGGTTACTAAGAGCACTACAACCATGAACAGTTCTGTAAATGTCCTTTGGCACACATATTCCTGTTTCTCACAGAGGTATAGGTAGGAATGAATGAGCTGAGGCACAAGGTGTGCCTGTTTTCATGGTTACTGTAACCTGTCCCAAGGTGGTTGTACAAATTTATATTTCCACTAGCAAATGGGTGAAAATCGAGAACTTCCACATTATTGCCAATGCAAAAAATACTATATTGGTAAAAAATACAAAAGCTTATTGAGCTCATTATTACCTTTTATTTTTTTTATTTTTTATTTTTTTACAAATAGTTTATTGTCAAGTTGGTTTCCATAGAACACCCAGTGCTTATCCCCATCATTATTACCTTTTGAACTTAAATACCACACACACACTGCACTTGAAGAAATTATTGATTAAATTTGCGTAGGATTAATATTATATGAAAGACAATCATGCTTTTAGCTTTGGAATGGGCTAAGTATTTGTTCTAATCAGCTATTTTATACCTCTCTTCCCTGCATCCATAATTGAGATGGTAGTAATATGTTTGAAATAATGAGGAAACATGGTTGTTGTTTTTTTCCCGTTCTATAAAACTTCTTCCCTTTACCTTTGAAAAACGTGGAGTTTAACAATAAGATCTGAAATGGTATAATTTAACCAGAGAGAAGAAACTTTTGCCAGAGATCAGAAGGTTGAATAATCATTAATTTAGGAATATTTTGAAAGAAGTATTCAAAGTTTTATGTAACTTTCATTTTTATCCCCAGCAACCTCATTAGTCTTGTGCCATTTCCTTGGGATGGGGTTGTTACCTACTTACATCTTGAGTAATTTTGTAAAATTGTTTATTTATTTTGAGAGAGAGAACACACATGCATGCATGGGCAGGGGAGGGGCAACGAGAGGGAGAGAATGAGAATCCGAAGCAGGCTCTGGCTGTCAGCACAGAGCCCAAAGCGGGGCTAGATCTCACAAACCATACGATCATGGCCTGAGCCAAAATTAAATGTTAGACACTAAACTGACTGAGTCATGCAGGTATCCCATCTTATATATATATTTTTTAATTTTTTTAAACGTTTTATTTATTTCTAGGAGAGAGAGAGAGAGAGAGAAAGCGTGAGCAGGGGAGGGTCAGAGAGAGAGGGAGTCACAGACTGAAACAGGCTCCAGGCTCTGAGCTGGCAGTCAGCACAGAGCCCAACGTAGGGCTCGAACCCACGAACCGCGAGATCATGACCTAAGCGAAAGTCGGACGCTTAACCGACTAAGCCACCCAGGCGCCCCTATCTTATATTATTTTTAATTGAAGCTGGTATACCTTTTCCCTGCAAAGATACTAAGCTCTATAATACACTAAAAGCAAAATTAGTGTGTAATGCAGTATGACACTTGTAATAACAATCTTTTTCCATTAAGAGGAGTGTAATTGCAGGTCAGAGATTTATTGCATGTAGCAGCTTTTTTATTGGAAAAATTGTTTAGAATGATACGAATTTTATGTGTTCCTGTTACTTCTTCTTGCTGTCTGTCTTCATCGTCGTTGTCATCATCATCTTCTTCATCTTTTTCGTCGTCTTCTTCCTCGTCTTCTTCTTCGTCGTTGTCGTCATCTTCGTTGTCGTCATCGTCTTCATCATCGTTGTCTTCGTCATCGTCGTCATCGTCTTCATTGTCGTCGTCGTCGTCGTCGTCTTCTTCTTCTTCTTCTTCTTCTTCTTCCTCCTCCTCCTCCTCTTTCTCTTCTTCCTCCTCCTCCTCCTCCTCTTGAAGGTTTCTCCTAGAAGCAAATCATTGAAGGAGTCCACAGCATTGGTTTAAATTTTTTCTGGTGGGGAGTGGGACAACAGTCAGTTGTCCTTTTTACTTCTTTGTTTGTAGATAATGCTTGCCTATGTGAACATTTTTATTTCCTTTAGAGGTTCCTCAGAGGGGGCCTTTCTGCAGGCCACAGGCCCTGGAGGGTTTCAGGCTGGGGCTGGAGATGGCTCCTGTGCTCTCTGCCCACTCTGGCAGCCTGGTCACCCTCCACTGCTTGTTCTAGTCTTCTCCCCACTCCCCACCCCCCCCAGGGCCCCAGGACCTCCTCTCTGAACCTTCACTCCCACCCAGGGGCCAAGAGATGCCAGCACTGTGAACCAGCCACATCCCCTCTCCTATTACTTTTATACGGATTTATTTTCTTTGGCTTGCTTTATTAGTAGAAACCTCCAGTTTTGGGAGGGAGTGCCCTACTAGAATTTACAGTACCAAAGGACTCTTGCAGTTTGACATAGCTCTTTAAGAATGGCAACGGGTACACACCTTAGGGGTATTTGCCTGTGAAGGTTGTTTTTCATTGGTGCTTGCTTTATAAGGAAAAATTAAAAAAAATTTTTTTTTGTTTTACTTATTTTTGAGACAGAGACAGAGCATGAGTGGGGGAGGGTCAGAGAGAGAGGGAGACACAGAATCTGAAACAGGCTCCAGGCTCTGAGCTGTCAGCACAGAACCTGATGCGGGGCTCGAACCCACAAACTCTGTGATCATGACCTGAGCCGAAGTCGGATGCTTAACTGACTGAGCCACCCAGGTGCCCCATGGAAAATTTTAATGTAGTAATAGCATAATACTTAATGGCTTTGGCAAAATGCATTTTCTTCTCTCAAACGTGTATTTTATTGGTTGGTACAGTACTCTTAAAAAAGTACACTCAAGCAGTTTTCAGGGAAAAATGATTTATGTGAACACTAACCTTTATCTGAAATCATTGATATATTTTTCCCCATCTTTGCCAGTATATAGAGGAATTTCTTGGGGCGCCTGGGTGGCTCAGTTGGTTAAGCATCCGACTTTGGCTCAGGTCATGATCTCACGGTTCATGGGTTCAGGCCCCGCGTCGAGCTCTGTGCTGACAGCTAGCTCAGAGCCTGGAGCCAGCTTAGGATGTGTCTCCTCTCTCTCTGACCCTTCCCTGTTCATGCTGTCTCTCTCTCTCTCTCTCTCTCAGAAATAAATAAAAAACATTTAAAAAAATTTGGAAGAATTTCTTTACAGTTCTTAATAGTGTATGTTTTTCTTTTTTTTTTCCTGATTATTTTACATATTAATTGTCACTGATAACAGTCCACCTCTATGTATTTTTCATGTCTTTTATTTAGTTATGTTACTTTATTTCCCCATTGTTTGCTGTTTCTGCCTTTCTTGCTATTTGTAGTGCTGTTGGATATATCTTTTTTAAAAAACTTTTTTAATGTTTATTTTTGAGAGAGAAAGTGAGCATGAGCAGGGGAGGGGCAGAGAGAGGGAGAGAGAGAATCCCAAGCAGGCCCTGCACTGACAATACAGAGCCTGATGCAGAATTTGAACCCACATACCAGGAGATCATGACCTAAGCCAAAATCAAGAGTTGGATGTTTAACCTACTGAGCTACCCGAGTTCCTCTGGATATATTTTATGTTCCTAATTTTTGAAGTGAGATTATTTCTTTAGGGTATGTGTCCCAATCTCGAATCATTATTTGGGTATGGTTTTAAGGCAGTTGTGACTCCATATTCTGTAGTTTTGGAGACAAGGTAAACTCTTTCACAGTACCTATGACCCATTGCCTTCGATACCTGCCAGTAATGGGGTAAAGTTTTTTTGTTGTTGTTTGTTTTTGTAAATTTTACTTTTTTTTTTAACCTTTTTTTTTTAATGTTCATTTATTTTTGAGAAACAGTGACAGAACACGAGTGGGGGTGAAGCAGTGAGAGGGAAGAAGATTGTAGGCTTTAAGCTGTTAGCACAGTGCTCTACGTGGGGCTCGAACCCATGAACTGTGAGATCATGACCTGAACCGAAGTCGGACGCTTAATCAGCTGAGCCGTGTAGGTGCCCCTGTAAATTTTACTTTTGTTACGATACACATGAAGTAATATTTTAAAATATTTACTAATTTTTATTTATTTACTTTAAAATAACCCCCCAGGGTGATTCTTTTCCTTGTTTATTTATGTATTTTTTTCAGAGAGAGAGTGCGCACGCACATGTGCTAGGGTGAGCAGGGAGGGGCAGCAAGAGAGAGACAGAATCCCAGTCTCTGAGCTGTCAGCTTAGATCTTGATGTGCTTGAACCCACAAACCACGAGATCATGACTTGAGCCAAAATCAAGAGTAGGATGCTTAACGACTCAGCCACCCAGGCACCCCTATATTTCTTTATTCTTAATCAACTCCAATTTGTTTTTACATTATCCTATATTATTAATGGTTTATTATCCTCAGTAAACTTAATATTTGATTGTTCTATCAGGATGAATTGGAGAATTTACCTATCATAGATTTTATATAGCTAACTTCTTTGCTATCACTTTGTTACACTGTGTGAATTTCTTTTTTTTTTAAACTTTTTCATTTAAATTCAAGTTAGTTAACATACAGTCTAATACTAGTTTTATATGTACAATATAGGGATTCAGTACTTTCATATAACACCCACTGCTCATCAAAGAGCTACTTATTTTAAACTTTATAATCTGATGCTTTAGAGGTTAATATGCAGCAGGGTCTTCTAAATGTATGTACACTAGTGGCTTTTTCAGATGTTTTGGCAAAGTAGACAAATATGCAGGTAACTGTTTTTTAGCAGACCAGTCATAAGTGTGTTATAGATTTTTGTGGAAGATTATCCAGATTAATTTGAGAAATAAAATTCCTCAGTGATAGGTATGAATGATCCCCTAATGCTAGTATAGAAGGTTCAAGGATTTGATTGTGCATTTGCAAAATAACATAGAGTAAGGAAACTCTAGACTTTACTGATGTTTTACATTTTATTTTTCCATTCTTTATTCTTATTAAGTCATTAGAAGTCCAAATATTAGAAAGAACGCACAATATAACGACTAAATCTCAACTTATTTATCGTACAAAAATATAAATATTTTAATTCAGTTCTGTATTATGGTCATTGTCTTCCTTTGAAAATATTGCTGATAGTTTTATCTAACTATAGCTGAAAAAGCAATTTAGGAATCTTTTTTGGATCAAACATCCCAAAGATATTTGCTATTCTCATTGTGTAAATTTCTGATGTTAAAAATATAGGGGCACCTGGGTGGCTCAGTCAGTTAAGTGTCCAACTTTGGATCAGGTTATGATTTCGCGGTTTATGAGTTTGAGACCCTCATTGGGCTCTGTGCTGACAGCTCAGAGCCTGGAGCCTGCTTCAGATTCTGTGACTCCCTCTCTCTGTGTGTCCCTCCCACACTTGTGCTGTTTCTCTCTCTTTCTCTCTTTTTCTCTCTCTCTCACAAATAAATAAATTTTTAAAAAAATTAAAAATTCAAAAATAAACATTAAAATTTTTAAAATCCATTTTGATATTTTACTTTAGCTGGATATTAAAATAATTTATTCTAAAACATGTGAAATAAGAATATACATTTACAAGCACTTGTCAGGGAGAAATTTGCTTGCAGGAACTCTTCATTTCTAGTTACTGGTTTTCTACAGTAGATGTTTACATAGTAATCCAGTTTTTATCCTTTGAATAATTTTCCTGAGATTTATAATTGCTGTTGCATTTCATGGTAAACTTCATGCCCTTATAAATGTAATTTTCAGTCAAAAGTGGAAAGAACCGTTTTTCAAGAAAATCATAAAGCCATAACAAAATTAAATACAGTTATTTTACGTCTTAAACTTTAGTCACATTTTAGCATCACTTAAATCTCTTTTATTTAGCCTGTAAGCTTTTTGCCTCTAGTTAGCTCTCCGTGAATCCATTTTATTTCAGCATTGGGGTCAGTCAGGTCTTAAAGCTGTTTTACATAGACGTAAAGAAATCTAAAGTTGGGTTACCATTATCGGGGACTAGACTTTATTTAGAGCTTCTGACTGAGGGCATTCCAGGAAAAACTAATATCATTTGGAAACTACTTTCCTTCCCATCTGAGGAGAATATTTAAATGTGAGAAAAATCAGGAAATCTGAGACTTGGGAGGAGAAAATACCTAATTGAATGTTGTCATTTCTTTGAATTAGATGTAGGCAAATAGTTTTTATTTTTTAATATATTATAAAGAACGTAATTATATCACAAAATTATATTTAACATCTATATTTCAATATAATTGGTTTTATCATAATCCTATATATTTTATGCATTTAAAAAATATGATTCTAGGGCTCCTAGGCGGCTCAGTTGGTTAAGTGTCTGACTCTTGATTTTGGGTCAGGTTATGATCTCACTGTTTCATGAGTTTGAGCCCTGCATCGGACTCTGTGCACTGACAGTGGAGAACTTGCTTGTGATTCTCTGTCTCCCTCTCTCTCTGCCCCTCCCCCACTCACAGTCTCTCTGTCTCTCTCAAAGTAAATACATTTTTTAAAAATTAAAAAAAAATATGATTCTGTGGGCACTTGGTTGGCTCAGGCAGTTAAATGTCTGTATCTTGATTTCAGTTCACATCATGAACTCATGGTTTATTAGATTGAGCCCTGTGATGGGCTCTGCATTGACAGCATGAAACCTGTTTGCAGTTCTCTCTCTCCCTCTCCCTCTGTCCCTTCCCTCACATGCATGCACTCCCTGTCTCTCTCAAAATAATGAATAAATATTTTTAAAAAATATGATTCTAGGAGAGGTCTGTAGTTTCTAATAGATTGTAAAAGCTTTCATTTCCCCCCCACCCCCTTTGAGGTCCTCACCTTAAGGAGAATGGATTCTTTCATATTCTATGATTATAAAATTGCCCCCCATTCATGGAGGTTTGCCAGAATTTCAGTCAGTGCTAGTCTGGGTTAGATTGTGGTAGAGAGGAGCTGGCTAGGATTCATTAGTGGACATTGGAAATGGGCCTGGGTAATGTGATTTTATATCCATCATAATAGGCTGATGGCAATTTATTGCCAGCAAAAAGTGGAAAAATGTAACTTTTGTTTACATAAAAGCATATGCTAATTATTTTTGCATACAAGTTCATGATTATTGATTTATTAGATTTATTAGAAAATAAAAATGAGAAAAAAAATACTTGTAATGCTTTCTGTTCAGATCTTTGTGTAACTCATTACAAGTATTTTTAATAGGACATATATACCTGCGAGTATGTGTATATGCATATATATACTTTATATACACACATATGTAGACGTAGATTGTAGGCTTAGGTATACATATAGAAATATACAAACATGTGACTTTACACAAACATGTGACTTTACATTTATAGTTAGGTGTACTGTTTTAAAAACAAAAATGAGCTGGGTCGCCCGAGTGGCTCAGTTGGTTAACTCTCTGACTCTTGGTTTTGGCTCAGGTCATGATCTCATTGTTTCGTGAGTTCAAGCCCCACATTGGGCTCTGTGCTGACATTATGGAGCCTGCTTAGTATTCTCTGTCTCCCTCTCTCTCTGCCCCTCCATGCACACTTTCTGTGAATCTATCAAAATTAAACGAATAAACTTTAAATCCAAAGCCAAAATCCAAAAATTTTTAAAAATGAGATTATACTCTGTAAACAAGTTTTCCCATTTTTGGTTCAGATTTATTGATATATACAATAAATTATTGATATATAATTTAAATAATGTAAATTTCATCTTTTTTATTGTGCGGTTTTGTGAATTTCGACGAACATAGAAAGACATGTAATCCCCACTACAGGCAAGATACGGAACAGCTATTTCACTCCAAAAATCCCCTGTGTCCCTTCTATAGTCATCCTTTCCCTTGCAATCGTCTCTTTCTTGGGTTTTTTTGTTTTGTTTTGGTTTGGTTTTGTTTTGTTTTTTTTTGTTTTTGTTTTTGTTTTTGTTTTTTTTACAAAATGTCATATAAGTGGCATTATATTAAAACCAAACAGTATTTTAGTTTCAAATGTAACTTCTCGCATTTAGCATAATTTTTCCTTTAAGCTTTTGGTTTTAGATTATGCTTCAAGAATCTTGTCAAACGGATGATAATAGTCATGCCTTTTTTTTCTTTTCCTAAGCATTTTATTTTTTCATTTTGAAATTTTAAGCCTTTAGTCAGTCTGGTACTTATTTTAGTATAAATTATGAGGCAGAGAATTCAGTTTTAAAAATTAACTAGTTCGTCTGTATTTATTAAGATTGAGTTAATAATATAAAACTCTTACTAAATATTGATTTCCTCACAGGTAACACAAGTAGCAAGACAACCGGGACCCCCGACCCCTTCCCCTTATTCAGCACATGAAATAAACAAGGGGCATCCAAATCTTGCGGCAACGCCCCCGGGACATGCATCGTCCCCTGGACTCTCTCAAGTAAGAAAAACTGTATTTTTAGAGAAATTTCCATATAAAAGCAGTATTTCTGTTTTTCTAAGGCCAACATCTGAGCAGTAACATACAATATGTCTTGAAGAGTAATTTTTTTTTTGTATTTTAGATATACCTCTCATAATTGTGGCTACTGACAATTTTAATACAGTTTCATTTATGGAGTCATTCAAAAGGAACCATCAGTGATATTTAGTTTTCCTTTGTGTTGTTCAAGAAATTAGAGTATGATTCTAAAGTCCATTAAAAACCACACAAAACACTTATTTTGTTTTCAGTGTGTAATCTACTAGACTTCCTTCTTTTCTGTTTTTGATGGAGTGGTGATGGTTATTTTCTACTTAAAAAAAGATGTTGGGTGTTTTTACCTCTTGAGTAATTGTGGTGGACTGCTTTGTTGGTTTTTGATTTTGTAAATAGGTCATTGGACTGTTTTAGGCTTAAAATTAGATTGAACTATTAAATAGTGAACTCCATAGTATATTTCCAATTAGCAGGTACAGGGGACATTGAAACATTGCTGTAAGAAGTCATTGTGGATCCCCTGCATTTTAAGCCATTTTTCAAGATACTGATTAGCTTGTACCAGTCCACCATTACATTCTTGTTTTGGCTCCTTGTGGGGAAGAATATGCTAGAACTATTACGTCTATCAGTGGAAATAGTGGAATTGGTCAAGCTATTGGACCCATGCCATTTCAGACTGTCAGTGTTGATACATAACTGCCCCTTTTAATAATGAAAACTTACAACATTATTTTCAATTGTGGCTTCCGTATTTTAGGCCTTTAAAAAATATTTTTTTAAGTTTATCTATTTTGAGAGAGACTGAGCAGGAGTGAGCATGAATGGGAGAGAGGCAGAGAGAGAGAGAGAGGGAGAGATACAGAATCTGAAGCACCTCTGCACTGACAATGTGGAACTCCTACTCACAAACTGTGAGGTCATGACCTGAGCTGAAACTGAGAGTCAGACGCTTAACTGACTGAGCCACCCAGGCGCCCCTACATTAGGCCTTTTAGAACTTAAATAATAAGAGAGATAAGGTATTACTTATTAAAAATAATGCTAAGGGTTATTTTTATTTTTTTATTTTTAATAAATAAATATTTTTATTTATTAAAAGTTGACTTTTAATGTTCATTTAAAAACTATAGGACAGAAATGCCTGGGTGGCTCAGTCAGTTAAGCATCTGACTTAAGCTCAGGACATGATCTCCCTGTTCGTGAGTTCGAGCCCTGCGTCAGGCTCTGTGTTGACAGCTCAGAGCCTGGAGTCTGCTTTGGATTCTGTGTCTCCCTCTCTCTTTGCCCCTCCCCCATTCAAACTTTGTCTCTCTCTCTTAAAAATAAACAAACATAAAAAAAATTTTTTTAAAGACTACAGAACATTTGGAGAAGGAATGTATAACTTGCCAAACCATGAGGTTTTAAGAAATCTATACATTAATTTGGATTTAGTACTATGCTTAAACCAAGTTTACATTATTTCTATTTAATTTTTAGTTTTAAAGCTAAAATATGTCAAAATGAACTCTTAATTGTTTAAAATTAGGTTCTTGTGTTGGTTTTCATGGTACTGAGCAGAACACTCATGGTATTTTAGTTGAAGTCTAATCAGGAGGGAAAAATTGTGTAGTAATTTGAATTAGGCAGAGTTTAATAAAAGATTATTCACGGCGTACCTTTTTGGCTCAGTAAGTAGAACGTGTGATTCTTGGTTGATCTTGGGGTTGTGGGTTTAAGACCCATGTTGGGTGTAGAGATTACTTAAGAAAAAGAGTATTCAGTATAATGGGGTTTGGAATGATGAGCGATTGGTTTATTAAAGAAAGAGAACTCTAAAGAATATACAAATAGCAAATAAAAGGACTGGATGCTTCTCCTGAGTCTGAGACAGAATGCATATGGAAGAGCCGCCTTCTCCAGGGCTGATACTGGAGAGTGCACGGCTGTAGCTCAGCTAATGGTAGAGAAATCAGTATAGTATTGTACAAATGGAGTATGCTAGAAGTCCTACCTGTGGAACTTGCTGGAAGTTCCCCATGGGAACTTTACCCCATGGACTGTTGGGGAAAGGTGGATCCTCTAGTGCCAATGTCCTATAGCAAAGAACTGCTGCAGGCTAGAGGCTCCTAGTTATAGCATCTCTGTTTATCATAGATACTTCAGATAACCATGAATATGCTGGATCATAGGTTCTGTGTGGTAGAGTAGCTTGCATCACAACCTAAACTTGCTGCAGTCTTCTTTTGTTTGATTCTTCACTCAAAATTGGAAATCCCCCAGGTGATTTTTTAGGTAGGTCAAAGTGTAGCATGTTCATATGTAGTGTATGTTGTTTTTAAAATTCATAAAAGACCAACCAAGTCTTGTGTCTGTTTTTGTTTTTTTCTCATGGTAGTGTTAGGTAAGAGACTTCTCCCCCATCTTGGGTTGAGATCTAGACCTTGTGGAATAGGGTATGATGTGGCTCACTGAACGGTAGAGAAGTTGCTGTGGTGTCATGTCAGTGGAATTTCTAGAAATATACCCTCTGCAACTTGCCAGAATTCTGCCTTCTAGAGTACTCAGGGAAAGCTTTTCACAGGTAGGTTTCTTAGAGGAGATATTTTGCTACACAGTTGCCCAAGAAAATACGAGGGGCACCTGTTGACCATTGGGTACTGTGGCCGCTGCACGTTGCTGTAGAAGATGCTGTATGCTCTCGGGCAGCTGATCACTGAAGAGCCAAATTCTGGAGTTTGATGTGCAAGCCAGATAGGGACCAGGAATCAAACTCTTTCTTCCTGAAGTATTTTTATAGGTTCCTCTATTGACAAATCTTAACACTGTATCAGCTGGAATGGGAAAATATTTAAAAATTTTACAAATATTTAAATATTAAGGAGCCCAGATCCATTTTGACTATATAGGCAAACAAGGTAAATTTTGAGCTTAAAAGGCAAGTAACTGATCACTGAAACATAAGGGGGAAAACTTAATTTTCAGTTTCTAATTCTTATTGTTATAAATTATGATTTGACCTAGGCAGTTGGCTGAAAGCACTTAAGTTTTCTGAAAGACCTTGCTGCTTGAAAATGCAAAGTTTGCATTTAAAAAGAATGATCTTGCTGTCGTCTCAGCTCTTGAGCCCACAAATGCCTTTATGTATGCCATTCATTGCCTTTAGAAAGTCACAGTACCTGAATCCCAGGAGAAGGCTCACCAAGTATTCTCTTGCTTTTCTTTGTGGTCTGTTTTCCTACCATATTTCCTAACTGATAAAGGAACCCACTAAATTGCACCTGGTTCACAGTCCCCTTTTTCTCTTTCTTTTCAGAGGTGGACTCATTTGTTTCCTAACAGTGTCTTAACATCTGTTGATAGAGTGAGGAAGTTTTTCTGAATTGGCATGGTTGGAAAATTGAGGAGTTTTTTGGGTCTCCTTAGGTTTAACATGTTCGTGGGTCATAATAGAAATCATAGCCTTTAAAACAGAGAAAAATGTATTACTGGCTGGGGCTCAAAACAGATCGGGGCTTGGTCTTTTCCTTTCTGGTTACATGGTGTCGTTATATAGGTGAGAATTAGAGTTCTACCACTCTTTAAGAGGGTTGTTAGGAAGATTATGTAAAATCCTGCCTTAGAATGGGCAATGCTAATTACTTTCCATAAGTGGCTTTTATTATTTTCATGCCTGTTAGACTTGGTTCTCCTCAGGATTTATATGTGTGTACAAGTGTATGTGTATGTGTATATATATGTGTCTAACTGCTCTAATTTAGCTATGTGGTTGGTATTAGTGTGAAATTCAGTAGCTCTCCCCAAGAGTTTGAGATATTTCCAAAGTCTTTGCTTATCTCCTGCCTTTGCTTATCAATTCCAGGATAATGGAAGAGGCCAACCTTGGTCATTTTCTGTTAGCAATAGTGTGGTTTATTCTTGCACACAAATCAACTCAAGATAAGAATAAAGAAGCTTTTTTAGGCACATGCCTAATGTGCCTTGATGAGACAGTCTCCCCTTCCTCTGTGAATCGAATCTTTTTGTTTCAAGTGGCCACGTGTGACTCAATGTTTAACACTAAATGAACCTTTTAGGGTCGAAATGAAAGTAGCTGAGTTGAAGAAAAGTGATTTTTATAGCTTTGAAACATAAAAGAGAGGAGTTGTAGAAAATTGCTCCCAGGGTATTTCTTAAATCATCAGTAGCAGGGTCTTTACCTATTTCTTTGCTTTTGAGATAAGATTTTACATATGTACGTGCATGTACATACATGTATGATGCACATGCCAAATTTAAAGCTTTGTTTGCATTTTCCCTTGTTACATGACTTCAAAATCTTTCCAGTCCTAAACTTTGAACTATTAGAGTATAAGAGACTAATAGTTAAAAAAAATAGTTTTCTTTCCTTTGTTCTTTTTTTAAAGAGAGAGACCGAGGGGCGCCTGGGTAGCTCAGTAGGTTGGGTGTCCAACTTCGGTTCAGGTTATGATCTCACAGTTTGTGAGTTCGAGCCCCACGTTGGGCTCTGTGCTTACAGCTCAGAGCCTGAAGCCTGCTTAGGATTCTGTCTCCTTCTGCCCCTCCCCTGCTCACACTCTGTCTCTCTGTCTCAAAAATAAATAAACATTTAAAAAAAATTTAAAAACAGAGCGAGAGTGAGTGTGTGAACAGGGGAGGGACAGTGGGGAGGGAAACATTAAAAGAGAGAACATTCTTTTTTTTTTAATGGTTTTTTTCCCCCCTGAGAGAGAGAGAGAGACAGTGTGAGCAGGGGAGGGTCTGAGAGAGAGGGAGACACAGAATCTGAAACAGAAGCCAGGCTCTGAGCTAGCTGTCAGCACAGAGCTCGATACAGGGCTTGAACCCATGAACTGTGAGATCATGACCTGAGCTGAAGTCGGACGCTTAACCGACTGAGCCATCCAGGTGCCCCAGGAATTTGGAATTTAAAAGTATATTTCGGGGCAGATTTCAGTGAGTAGAAAAATGTACTCTCCTGGCAGTCCGGAGACCCAAGTTAAGAGTTTCAACCCTCCCCTATTATTTCAAAGTTTGACCCACTGGAAGTTCTTATTAATGCTCAGTTTTTCTCTTTGGGAACAAGAGCCTCATACTAAGGAGATCTACATTCCCTTTAAGACCTTCATAGGTTTTAGGGGCGCCTGGGTGGCTCAGTTAGTTAAGTGTCCAACTTTGACTCTGGTCATGATACCATGGTTTGTGAGTTTGGGCTCTGCATCAGGCTCCATACAGACAGCTCATAGCCTGGAATCTACTTTGGATTCTGTGTCTCCCTCTCTCTCTGCCCTCCCCTGCTCATGTTCTGTCTCTGTGTGTCTCTCTCTTTTTCTCAAAAATAAACGTTAAAAAAAAGTGAAGAAAAAAAAAAGAACCAGCTATTTAAAAGAAAAAAAACGTCTTCATAGGTTATAGAAAGTAATTCAGAGTAGCCAGTTCTTACTATGAAAATCTTTTGAATTCTATATTTTTATTTTTTTTATTTTTATTTTTTATATATTTTTTTATTTATTTCTAGGGGAGAGAGAGAGAGAGACAGCGTGAGCAAGGGAGGGTCAGAGAGAGAGGGAGACACACTCTGAAATAGGCTCCAGGCTCTGAGCTGGCAGTCAGCACAGAGCCCGACGCGGGGCTTGAACCCACGAACCGCGAGATCATGACCTAAGCGAAAGTCGGATGCTTAACCGACTAAGCCACCCAGGTGCCCCTGAATTCTATATTTTTAAATTTAACGTTAGGCAGACTTTTACATTGTTTTATTCTTTATCTTTTAAAAAATCAGATATCAGGAGTTTGTTATATTTGCATTATCTTAAATTACTTAAGTAACACAAAACAAAAATATTTCCTACTTATTGCTTAATTATAGTTTCACATTTGTTTTAACTCAGTTAATTTTCACAGAATTGAGCTAAATTACAAAACAAGGAGACCTGGCTGGCACTGATTATCAGGTTCAACATCTAGGCCTTTTCGTTTTTTCTCTTGATGTCACTGTGTGACTGTGTGACTCCTAAGCTATGTTCACAGTAATTAGTGAGAAGGCGTGGTCAGAACATTGCCCAAGAAGCGGAGTGATAAATATTTTCTGCCTGCTTTTCCTGGAAATTTCTTTTGGCTCCTCATTCTTCTGAGAGATCGACTCAGTCATGTTTTGTAGTGGACTGAGAATGGTGAAAGTATATGATCCACTGGTTCAAGTCTTCATTTTCTCTTGAAATACTAAGCAAAGGACTTCTTCACTGAGGTATGGTGATTGGTCATGATACTACTTTTTTGTTTTTCATTTTATTAAGTTTTAAATTTTAATTTCATAATGGTTAACACAGTGTTTTATTAGTTTCAGGTGTACATTATAGTGATTCAACAATTCTGTACATTGTTCAATGCTCATCATGGTAAGTGTACCATGATATTTCCTTTAAACACTAGTTTTCCATGAATAGTAAAAAGTGAGTTTCAAATAGCTCTTCACTTTATCCAACTTCCAGACTTCAGTTTCCTTTCAGAGATCTTGTTTTACTACAGAAAAATTCTCATGTTGGTTTGTAGTTCTTGACTAATCATTTCCGACTTTGCAAACTGCTTTTTCTTTATTTTTAAGATAGTGATTTTATTTACTGCATGCAAGCTTTTATGCTTTTTTGTGTTTTGTTTTGTTTTTTTTCTGTCATGAAGAAAATAAATTCTGATTTGATAACTAGGACAGTATTGCTGGATAACCAGGATAAAATAGAGAAAGCTGTGGATTTTTTTTTTTTTTACATTTGATTATTGAAATAGAGGAGTATTGAATTAACATAAAAAGGAAAGCAAAGCAAAATTTGTTGTTTTTTACTCCCTTTCTCCCTTGGAACACATTGTGACTGTCTAACTAAGGAAGTATCTTTTGAAATGAGTGGTATTTAGAAGCTGCGTTCCTGGCACATAAGGATTTGATGTGGGTTCAGAAATCTGTAGTACTGACTATATTGAGGTGGCCCTCCTGGTGCCAAATCAGCTTTCCCTCCCCACCCTCCTCCTATTGTTAATATATGTACTTGAAAATTTATACCTTGTTGAAAACTTCATCATATACTGTCCTTAAATACTTTATCAGTTAACATGCCTTGCCTTTACAAATCCCATTAGTGTAAAAGTTACAAGGACCTATAAAATATCCGCATCATTTATGTTTGTGGTTTCATGTGGTATATGCTAAATAATTGTGGTAAGCTTTTTTCTTCTAATTGTTGAGATTTATTTTAATGTTGTCATACTTGATTAGAGAATTTCAACTGTTTTGTCATTTTTTTTGTTTTTATCAGTAAAACAGTTACAACCATATATATAAGGCAGGAGTTCACCAAATGTTTTCCTGTTAGGTGAATTTAATTTTTTATGCAGTCTTGTAACTTACAATGAAACATGCCTAAAGTCATTTTTATATGTTTCATTATACTTTTCATTGCAAGTGTCTAGAGAAAAATCCCAATGATTTTCTTTCAAAATGTCTTTGGTTACTTATTTTTAAGTGTTGCAGCAAGGATGATAGGTAAGTTGTAATGAATATTCAGGCTTTCCTCACCCTAAACTCCCATGTTTTAGATTTTGTTTGGCAGATCTATAAGATGAGAGCTTATATTTTGAAATATTAAAGTATAAAGAGTGAAAATTTTAAAATCCTGCATTAACATTGTTTTAGAAAGCCAAGGCATTTTGTGATTTCATACACATTTCTTCTGTTGTCTTTGGGGGCAGGCTCTGGTTCTATTGATGATGTTCATTTTTATCTAAACTTTGTCAGGGAAGAAAAGGTTTAGAATTCTTTCTTTTACATTTAGATTTGCTTCTCTGGATACATCTGTTGAGCCACCGCTGCCCAGGGCCTCCACCCCGCCCCTCCTCCTCCGCCTCCTCCTCCGCCTCCTCCTCCTCCTCTTCTTCTTTGAGGATAGTGGACACACCATGTTACATTAGTTTCAGGTGTACAACATAGTGATTCAGCAACCCTGTACCTTATCCTGTGCTCACAAGTGTAACTACCATCTGTCACCATACAAGGCTATTACAGTACCACTCGCTGCATTCTCTGTGGTATACCACTTATTCCTGTGACTTAGATTATTCCATAACTGGAATGCCTACCTATATCTCTCTCCAACTCCTCTTCACCCATTTCATCTGTTTGTCTACTCCCTCCTCCTTTTGCAACCATCAGTTTGTTCTTTGTATTTATAAGTCTGATTCTTCCTTTTCTTGATTTCTATGGCTACCACTCATCTGTTTTAATAGGCAATAAATTCTCTCTGCATTTTCCTTGCAAGTTCACCTCTGTGGAATTTGACATTTCATTTATTTCTCATGCTTTTAGAAGAGAAATTCACTTCATTGCCACCAATCTATTTTTTCCCAGCTATGACATTTAGATTTTTTGGATTTTTATGGTTATGAAATTGCAACTTCAACTCAGCTACAGAAAATTAGCAGAGCCAAAATTTTTGGGATGGGAGATTGAACAGGTAAATTGTAAAGAAAGTAAGGAAATGGAGCAACCTGACAGTTCAATCCAAAGTGCTTACGATATTTCCCACAGAAATTTCATATTCCATCTGTCTTAGTCTGCTTGGGCTGGTACAACAAAATACCAGCAACTGGGTACCTTAAACAGTAGACATTCATTTCTCATAATTTTGGATGCTGGGAAGTCTAAGATAAAGGTACTGTCTGCTTTGGACTCCTTCTTGGGTTGCAGAAGTCTACCTTCTTGTTACGTTCTTTTGTGGCAGAGAGGGAGAGACATGTACGCTCTCTGGTGTCTCTTGTAAAGGCACTACTCCAGTCGTGAGGTTCCCCATCCCCATGACCTTATCTAAACCTTACTTTCTCTCAAAGTCTCTATTTCCAAATATTATCACATTGGGATATTGGGTTTCAATATATGAATTTTAGGGGATGAGTGAGGGAGACACACAACTCCATCCATGACACTATTTATGTGAATCAGATAGCTGTGGGGGATGTGGGCAGATAGGACTGTGTGAGAAAGGTAAGCAGAAGGGGTAAGTACCATACAGATGTAGAATATTGTCCTGAGTTTAATCATACAGATGAGTACATGTGTTAATACCCCAGATTAATGGGCAGGGATTCAATTTGCAAGGTATGAAAGAAGTGAGAGAAGCTTAGTATAAGAGTACAGTTGACCCTTAAATGACACAGGTTTGAACTGTGTGGGTCCACTTACTTTTTTTAAAATATAAATACAGCATAGTACTGTCTATTTTCCAAACGATTTTCTTTTCTCTTACTTTTTTATTTTAGAGTAAGAATGCAGGCAGGGGAGAGAGGGGCATAGGGGGAGAGAGAATCTTAAGCAGCCTCTGCACTGAAACATATTCTTTCAACCAAATGAGCCACCCAGCGGCCCCTCTATCTTACTTTATTCTAAGAATACAATATATAATACATACAACATACAAAACATACAGTATATAATAAGTATAACGTACTTAATCTAAGAATACAGTATATGAAACATAAAACATACAGTATATAATACATATAACATGTTGATGTCATTGGTGAGGCTTCTGGTCAACAGGCTGCTAGTAAAGTTTTCAAAAGTTATATGTAGATTTTCAACTGTGAGGCAGAGTCAGTGCCCCTAATACTTGAGTTGTTCAAGGGTCAACTGTACTTGTTTTGTCAAGGATCAGAATAAATTAATCTGAAGTGTTTTGCTAACTACAAAGTATAGTATATAGAAGCTAGCATCTTTATAGGACTAAATATTGTGAATTTAAATGATTCAACATCAACAAAAAGCAGACAACACATGTCATGTAGTAATTTGCAGTAATTTTAAACTGTCAGTGAAGAGCACCTGGGTGGCTCAGTCACTTGAGTGTCTGAATCTTGATTTTGGCTGACGTCATGATCCCAGGGTCGTGGGATTGAACCCTGCACTGGGTTCCATGCTAAACATGGAGCATACTTGGGATTCTGTCTCCCTCTGCCTGTCTTCTCTGCTTGCGTGCATACTCCCTCTCACTAAACTAAACTAAACTTAAATTAAAAAAATACAGTCAACAAACAGTGAAGGAAAGGTTAAGTTACAATTAAAGCAAGTAGAATCAACTAACTATGAACAATGAATATTATTATATGTTAATATATATGAAATGACTCCTAAAAATAAAAGGTTATAATTTACTTATCGAACTAACACATTTTTTCTTCAGTGCATAAACTTACTTAATATTTCTTTTTCTCACATGTCCACTAACACTGAAAGCTGAGAGGAAGAGATAAATCTGATTTTAAACTTTTTTTAAAAAAAGTTTTTAGGAAAACTTTAGAGTTTGTTTATGTATATATGAATGTACGTATGTATATATGTGAGTAACCTCTACATCCAATGTGGGGCTGAAACTCATGACCCTGAGATCAAGAGTCGCATGCTCCTCCTTCTGAGCCAACCAGCATCCCTGATTTTAAACTTTTTATCAGTTGATGAACCCTTATTATTTTTTTTGTCTGTTAGGAATCATAAACTCTCAAGCTATCTGAATTCTCCCTTTCTTATAGGGTATGTTTTCTCTTTGCCCAGTATTTTGTTTCATAGGCACCTAAGTAGGTGATAATATAGAAAAAAAAATATGTTGGCAATATTTTGTTATGCTTCACAGACAAAATAAATCTCTTCCATTCCCTGCCAGTGATACTCTACTTTGACATTCTGCACTGTATTATTCAGGACTCTGTTTCTTATTATCTTTTTAAAGTTTATTTATTTTGAGAGAGAGAGAGGGCAAGCACGGCTGAGGGAGGGACAGAGAGCGAGAATCCCAAGCAGGCTCTGTACTGGCAGCACGGAACCAGATGTGGGGCTCGAACCTATAAACTGTGAGATCATGACCTGAACCGAAATTCAAGAGTCGGATGGTTAACTGAGGCACCCAGGGGCCCTTCAATTCTTATTCTTGATCACCATTAAAATCCCTACCTTCTTTTACAGTTTATTTCCTAAATTTAGACCTGCCTGTTTAGTGCAGTCAACAACACGACAGCCTGAATAGTTTAACCGTACAGTTGTTAATGTTTTGTCAGGGGAAAGAAAACAATCCTACTAAGTATTTCAAATAGAGGGAGTTTATAATAAATTTTGAATACCAGCTAATTGATTGTCAAGAGGATACTGAGGCTATCCAGAGATTAATAACCACAGGAAACAACAAACATCCCTAATGCTGAAGAAATCAAAGAGAAGTGGTGGGGTTGTCAGACCTAGGAGCTTGGCGGAAGGGTCTTTTGGGACTGTCGCTGACACTTCTGAGAAGGGATAACAGATACTCTGTAGGTATGAGAACCAGGTGAGGCTGGTACTTTGAATATCAAATGTCCATACCTGCAGCCCATGTTCTAATGGCTTTGAGAGGCTGGGATCTGAATGGAGCTGGTGTCTGGAGCTATTCTGAATGGAAAAGCACCTTCCTACTTACAGGATAGGTTAGTGGTGAAAGACAATAAGTAAGTTTCATACACTGGTAAAAAGTTATAGGATAACTTATATATATACTTATAGGATATATATACTTATAGGATAGGTTAGTGGTGAAAGACAATAAGTAAGTTTCATGCACTGGTATGTACCAAGCACATACACTGGTAAAAGGAATATATAATTTCCTTACTAATAAAGAATAAGGTGGGACCAATAAACCCCAGTGATTTTTTTTTTTTTGAGAGACTTGGGGGAGAGGGACAGAGAGAGAGAGGGAGAGAGAGAGAGAATACCAAGCAGGCTCCACACTTGTCAGTACAGAGTCCAGCACAGGGTTCAAATCCACAAACCAGACTGTGAGATCATGACCTGGGCTGAAGCTGTCAAGAGTTGGACGCTCAACCAACTGAGCTACTCAGGTGCCCTTGGACCCCAATGACTTTAATAAATGTAGGAAAGAGGATAATGCAAAGTAAATGTAATAACATAGTAGGACTGTGAAACGTGTTAGTCACTATATAATAATAATGAAATCAAATTCCTCTATAAACAATGATTCAGATTGGTCAGAAACCAAAATTTAGGTATTTGCATTTAAACATGATGCAGAAAGATTGAAAACAAATGTATGGAGCCATTAATAGGAAAATGCTAATGAAAGGAAAGCAGGCTTAAGCAACCTTTAGAAGTCAACATAGAATTTAGGGTGAAAAACTCTCAGAGAGAAGTACTTCCTATAGTGAAAGATTTAATTTCTAGAAGATGTAACATTATAAACTCATTTTCTTAATTTGTTGAAAATATAAGGCAAGTGTAAAATGGAATGATCCATAATTAATTAGTATGGGAGAGTGACATCTCAGACGAGTGGACAGATCAGGAAGTATATAATCATGTAGATCAGGTGTTGGTAAACTATGGACTAAGGGCCAAACCTGGCCCCCTCTCCTGATTTTGGTAAGTAAAGTTGTACTAGAACACAACCATACTGATTTATTTATGAGTTTTGTTTTCGTGCTACAGCTGCAGAGTTGAATAGTTGCTAGAGATTGTATGGCCTGCAAAGCCTAAAATATTTACCAGCTGGGACTTTATAGAAAAAAATTTGCCAACCTCTCAAAGACATGAGCACACTTAAGCTCTAAAGACCAGCTGGCTGAAAATTTGGGTTTTGCGGGTCATATAGTCTTTTGCATATTATTCTGCTCCCACTGCTTTCCCTTCCCCCCTCCCTTTCTCCTCCTTCAGTCCCCTCATCACCCCTTTTCTTGCCTCTCCTCCTCTGCCTTCTCCTTTTCCCTTTAAATATGTAGAGATCTTGTTCAGCTGTCCTTTCAAAAATACATGCCAAGGGCCATAGTTTGTCAATTTCTGATATAGTTAAATCACACAAATAGTAAACTTGTTTTATTTAAATAGTTATAGGTAACATACATATAAGTTATATATTATAAGTATATATATATATCAGCAGAAGAATATATGAATGAGAAATTTTGGACATATTTAATCATGAAAAAAATGAAGGTATCAGTGACTTGAACATTATAAATATCAAACTTTAATAATATGTAGGTAACTTTTTACTGATTCAACTAAGATCAAAGATTTAAAAGCCAACTGATAATTTAAATGAAATAATAATTATTAAGTTTTTAAAAACACCTTTTGTTCAGCTAAGATAATGCTTTTTATTTTTATTTTCTCAGGTACTTAAGGGGCATTTACAGAATTTGATCATGTTATGCTAAGAGAAAAATGTTAAATTCCAATCATATTTACATCCTTTTCTGAATATGTGACAAAATTAGAGCTTAACAACAAAAGAATAATAAAATCTAAGTTATGTTTACGCTAAAACTCTTAAGAACATAGTTGTTTAAAAAACATTTTTTAGTGTTTGTTTATTTTTGAGAGAGAGACACACACAGTGTGAGTGGGGGAGGAGCAGAGAGAGAGAGAGAGAGAGAGAGAGAGGGAGACACAGAATCCAAAGCAGGCTCCAAACTCTGATCTGTCAGCACAGAGCCTGACACAGAGCTTGAAACTGAGCCATCCAGGCGCCCCCATAATTATTGTTTTTTACAAAAAGCATTATCAGGTGGTGTCTGGGTGACTCAGTCTGTTGAGCGTCCTACTTCAGCTCAGCTCACGGTCTCATGGTTTGTGAGTTCAAGCCCTGCATCAGGCTTGCTCCCTAAGTCCAGAGTCTGTTTTGGATCCTCTGTCCCTCCTCCCACTCACATACTCTCTCTCAAAAATAAACATTAAAAAAAAAAAAAAAACTTATCAGAATTAGCTATAGTTGAACATTATTTTTCCATTTTTCATAATCTTAACATACTGTAAGAGTAAATAACAAAATCTATTTATTTGGAAAATTTAAAATCTCTTGAATTAAAGATAAAACCAAAATGGGATGCTGTCTTTCGAAATGAATGACAAATACCACTTTCTATAAGATTTTGTGAATCTTAACTCATGAGCATGATGTGATATTCAGAGGAAAATGTATAGCCGTAAAGGCATATAGAAGATAGAAAAATTGAAAATAAATGGGGGTGCCTGGGTGGCTTAGTTAAGTGTCATACTCTTGATTTCAGACCAGGTCATGAACTTAGGGTTCCTGAGTTCAAGCCCTGTGTCTGGCTCTGTGGCTCTGTGTTGATGGTGTGGAGCCTGCTCTTGGAATTCTAGCTCTTTCCTCTTCTGCCCTTTCCTCATTTGTGTTCTCTCTCTCTCTCTCTCTCTCTCTCTCTCAATAAATAAATTTTAAAAAATTGAAAATAAATGAACAAATGATCTGAATGGAAGATTGCAGTATTGTACTTTGGGGGATTGTAGGTTTTCCTTAATGCATACCCGTTCTTTGTGTACTTCTTGTTATGATGGTGTTGATTGTAAACACAGCTATAAATTGCCACAGTGCATTATCTGTTTTAATACCAGGAGTCCAGAACTTTTGTGTAGTCACTAGTTTTCCTTATAATGTTTCCACCTTTGAATTGGTCAGCTTATGTCTAGTGTTATTCAGAATATGCTCCTTTTGATAATAGCATATTATTATGATAGGTTCAGAAAATTTATGTGTATGTGTGAGAGAGAGAGAGGAGGAGAAAACACTTTTACATGTCACTAATGATTAGTGATGTTGAACATCTTTTCGTGTGCTTATTGGCCATTTGTATATGTTCTCCAGAGAAATGTCTATTCAAGTCCTTTGCTCATTTTTTTAATTGGATTTTTTTGTTGCTGTTGAGTTGTAGTTATTTATATGTTCTAGATCTCAGTTCCTTATCAGATATATGCTGTCCTCAATTGCCTTTTTATACTGTTGATAGTGTCCTTTGCACAAAAAGTTTGAATTTTGATTAAGCCTAATTTATCCGTTGCTTACTTGTTGCTTGTGTCTTTGGTGCCATAACCAAGAAGCCATTGGCAAACCAGGTATTTCATTAAACTAAATGTAAACTAACTATTGAATTTCTTATTAATTAAAAATTTTTTACGTATATAGAGATTTTGTCCTTTGGGAAAACAGTAGCAGGTTTGGAGAAAAATTCTTGGGTTACCAAGAGGAAAGGAATGTTTAGAAGGAATGATATATATACTTACTAGTGTTATGAGTAATAGGTGCTGGTAACAACCTTAATGGAGTGAAAACAGTCACTAAAGTTTCAGCTGCTATGTTCAAAAAGACACAAAAATTCCAAGGGCTGTTAATAGAGTTCATAGAGTATATTAAGGTTCATGCTGGGAGTTAGGGAAGTTGGATACAGAAGTGATGACTCAGAGGCCAGCTGGCTTATTTACATAAGCATTTGGCAACTTTTAAGAAGGGAGGGAAGTAGCAGAAAAACTGGCAGCTAGCCAGTAGGCAAAGAAAATAAGTATCAAGGACCTAGATTATCTCTGCTTTTGAGAGTGATTATCTTTTAGCTTTTATAACAGTGAATTGAGGAAGATAGAAAACCAAATGAGAAAAAAAAAACCCACTGTTGAAATGCATACTAGAAAAGGGGAATATAAAACTTTGTACAATTTGCAGAAAAGATGAAAGTTTTTAAAAGCCAGTTGTATATAAAAGGCACCCTTCACTGAATCTTATTTTGACTTACTCCAAAAGCCTTAAGAGATACAGATTTCTTGAAGAATGGCCTTTCCTAGAGGGTCTTTGAAACAGACTATTTTATATATATATATATATATTTATTTTAATGTTTTATATATTTCTGAGAGAGAGAGAGAGAGAGAGCGCTAGCGAGCAGGGGAGGGTCAGAGAGAGAGAGGGAGATATAGAATCTGAAGCAGGCTCCAGGCTCTGAGCTAGCTCTAGTCAGCACAGAGCCCAACGTGGGGCTTGAACCCACGAACTGTGAGATCATGACCTAAGCCGAAGTCAGACGCTTAACCGACTAAGCCACCCACGTGCCCCGAAAAAGACTGTATAATAGTAGAAGCTGTTTCAACAAGCTTTAAAAGTAGATGTAATGCTGTAGGAATCAGAATAACAAATTCTCAAAAACTTCAGGTTTTTTTTATTGTTTACTTTTGAGAGAGAGCACACTAGCGAGAGAGAGAGAGAGAGAGAGAGAGAGAGACAGCATGCCTGTAAATGTGATTGGGGAAGCCACAGGAACAGAGAGAATTGGGGGTGTGGTGAGAGAGAGAGGATCTGAAGCAGGCTCCTCACTGACAGCAGAGAGAGCCTGATGCACAGGTCTCGAACTCTTGAACCACAAGATCATGATCTGAATTGAAATCGAGAGATGCTTAACTGACTGAGCCAACCAGGCCCCCCCGCCGCCCCCCCCATTTCAGTTCTTGAGCAGATATGGACAGTGGTAGGAAAGCCTGACTGTGGAAGCATTTAGAAATAATTTTCACTAAAAGCTGTCCTTCCTAATATAACTTGAATTATAACCGTATGAATTCGTATTTATTGTGTACTCCTCTTATCAGATTATTGGAGGATAATATCTTGGTGATAGATTACTTTGTAGGCTAGAGTTTTCAGAGCTTTTCTTAATTACTTCACTGTATTTATTTTTATCATTATGAGAACACTGTAAGACAGATATGATGGCTCCTGTTTTATATACTGGAAAGGTCGAGTGGGGAAAAATGAAATGATTTGCTTCCGGTACCTTAGGTAGGATTAGTAAGGGACCAGGTCAGTGTCCTCAGGTCCCAACTCTTGGCCTTCCTTGCTTGCTCCTAATTCACCTTGGTATTTTGTTTCAGGTTTAGTTTAAACAAGCTGAGCTTTCATAAATACTTTGGGATTACAACCACCACTTACAACTTTATTTTTATAAAATAGTAAGAACAGTCACCAAAACAACTTAAATTTGCTTCAAACTTGGGTCTTTAAAAAATTCAGCCACACAGTATTTAAACTTCTGGTTCTTAAATTTAGAGCTATGCATCTAAATCTGGAATTCAGGAAGTTAGTGGAGGAGGAGGTAGTCTTTTTTTTTTTTTAATTTTTTTTTTTAATGTTTTATTTCTAGGAGAGAGAGAGAGAGAGAGACAGCATGAGCAGGGGAGGGTCAGAGAGAGAGGGAGTCACAGATTGAAACAGGCTCCAGGCTCTGAGCCGGCAGTCAGCACAGAGCCCGACGCAGGGCTCGAACCCACGAACCGCGAGATCATGACCTAAGCGAAAGTCGGACACCCACCGACTAAGCCACCCAGGCGCCCGAGGAGGAGGTAGTCTTAACAGAGAAGCAGCAGGACCTAGAGTGAAGATTCTGTCCAGTGTGACGAATGAAGAGAATCAGGACACTGGCTAGGATGTTTTAGATGAAAAGTAGAAGATTCAGAAACTAAATAAAGATGGGAGGAATGAAGGGAGAAAAGTAATAAAGATATAGAAAGTAAAGGAGGCATGATGAATAGCTGACAGGACATTGGAAGCACAGGGACAGCAGTACACAGATTCTAGAATACCTTTGCTGCCTAGGAACTCAGTGAACCAGGCACTCAATTCTCCTTGATAGACAGACCAGTGCTTTTAGCCCAGTAACCTGGGGGAGTGGTACTGGGATATCCTGCTGTATAGGGAAAAGCTAAACTGGGAACAATACAACGACTGTGGTGGGAAAGCAAGTAGCCTGCCAGATCCAGGTATATTGTGAAAGCTATTCAATCATTGTCTAGTGGAGGGTGACAAACCATAGCATTTAAATGTTGATCTAAGTGTAAAGAATACAGAAATAGTGTTCAATTCAGACAGTGTTTTCCTGTTCCACATAACGTCACACTGCTCAGAAATGAGAAAAGTGTCAGTGGTTCTCATTCTGGCTGCCATTAGAACCTTCTGATGCCTGGGTCCCATTCTTCAGAGATTTGCATTTAATTGCTTGGGATGGGGCCCAGGTGATTGCAGTATGAGACCAAAGCTGTGGAACAGGAAATACCACTGCCTAAATGAGACTTCTTAGGTTTTCTTTGCTGGGAGTAGCTTTCAGTGAAAGGAACACTTTTAGATGACATAAACATAATGAATTGGGGCTATTTCCTAAGTTAGGGATGGTGGCTTTGAGAAACCATTTCTATCTAGCGTCTACAGGAAACTGTAAATAACTTCTTACTTGTAATATACTTTGCATCACAGTCTGTATTCAAATAGTTTTTACTGTATTGATAATATATTCTGATTTATTTAGATGAAAGGACAAAATTCTGTTCTGAATTGACTCTTCTAATACAAGCATAGTAAGAGTACATTGGTGCAGGTGCTTTTCGTTTCAGTACAGTCAAATCTTCCTGGATTTAAAGTTGTAGTACAGTTGTTTTCAAATTTTAAAATGACAAAACTTTCATTTTCTCATATAACTAGTACAGTAGTCTTAAGCATAAGTAAGTCCTTAAATCTTTGGGGGATGACAATAGCCCTAAATGAAATTTTCCAGAGGTGTCACTGGAGCTATTTGCATGGTGCTTTAGCTGGCTAACAAGCTCTTCCCCCAACTGGTACCATTATCTTTTTTGTAGAATTCAGTAAAAGTTTATTTTACAGGTACAAAATTAAGTAAAAAAGAGTCAGATATTCTGTTGTTGTATCTTTTGAGAGCTTGCTCTGAGGAAGGTTTATTTTGAGGAAGTGTTTTGGGAATTTTTTCTTAATATACCAGCTGTACTGTTGTTGTAAATTAAATAATTAAGATTGGATTCCTAAACTGGAAAAGTCCTTGATCAGGATACCATGACAGGGGTTTAGGTTTTTAAAAATCTGTTCAGTAACATATTGACTATAGGATTCATTTCCTTTTCTGAGCAAGTGATTTCGTTTTCTGCTCTGAACATTAAACATAATTCACAAATAAGCTTTTATAGAGAGTCGTGGTGGTTAGGTACAAAGATACACTGTCTCTGAGTAACTGATTTTATATAGTCAGCATACTGACTGAGGTGCTGTCACCAGGCCCAGAGCTGAGGTGGGCCCCCAAGACAGAGAAAATGAAGGGAGCTGGCTCAGTTGGTGGAGCCTGTGACTCTTGATCTGGAGGGTCGTGCGTTCAAGCCCCACATTGGGTATAGAGATTACTTAAAAAAAAGATAAGAAAAAAGAAAAAAAACGAAGATAAAAAATCCCAAGCAAAATATAGCAACGGCTCCTAGAGGGCCTAACTACTTTTATCTTCTCTAACAGGAACTTTCTAGCCGAGTTCCAAACAGCGCCTCCTTACACCTAAAATGGCTTGTTTACTCCTGAGGGGCAGAAGAATCTAGATTTTGGAATAGGACACCTGGGTGTGAGTCTCAGCTCTGTTACTTCCTTTGTGATCTTGACTAGGCCCTGGTCTTTCCTCATCCTTCCATACTGACTGAGGCGCTGTCACCAGGCCCAGAGCTGAGGTGGGCCCCCAAGACAGAGAAAATGAAGGGAGCTGGCTCAGTTGGTGGAGCCTGTGACTCTTGAACTGGAGGGTCGTGCGTTCAAGCCCCACATTGGGTATAGAGATTACTTAAAAAAAAGATAAGAAAAAAGAAAAAAAAAAGATGGGTGTTGAATGATACAGAGTACACTTCAGTGTGTTTAAGGTAGTGCTCATTAAAGATCTATTTTTGAGGTAAGAAAGAGGAAGAGTAGTTGGATTTGTCTGAATGCAGAATGGAATACATATTATGACTTAATGAATAGTTGAATTGCCTGAAACATTCATTTAAAAATGTCCAAAAGGCACAATTAAGGAAGAGCATTGTTTGTGATAGATAACATTTAAAATAGATTCCTTTAAATTTTCTAACATCATGTTTCTGGTGTTGAAAAGAGATTCCATTCAGAAATGATCATTCTCTGCTGGAGTACTTTTGAAGAGGCCTCGAGTACAGCCCAACAGTTGAACAGTGATAGAGTCCTAGCAAGATTTTCTCTATCAGTGTAACTTTTAAAAAAAGAGATTGATCCTGTTCTCTTCCCATATTTTTTCCCAAGGCAAAAAGCTCTACCTCCACATCCACAGTATAAACCACAGGAGTGAATTTTCAGTTTGCTGAGCCACCTGAGCTGAGCTTGGCACTCAAGTGAAGCTTCCTTTTTTTTTTTTTTTTTAAGTTTTTAATGTTTTATTTCTGAGAGAGAGAGAGAGAGAGAGAGAGAGTGTGAGCAGGGGACGGTCAGAGAGAGAGGGACACACAGAATCCGAGGCAGGCTCCAGGCTCAGAGCTAGCTGTCAGCACAGAGCTCGACGCGGGGCCTAAACCCACGAACCGTGAGATCATGACCTGAGCCGAAGTCGGACGCTCAACCGACTGAGCCACCCAGGCACCCCGTGAAGTTTCTTTTTAAAAACACAGACCTGGTTATGAATCCCAATTTTACCTCTAATTAATTATGATAACTTGTGGGGTGCTTAGGTGGTTCAGTTAAGTGTCTGACTCTTGGTTTCAGGTCAGGTCATGGTCTCATGGTTTGGGGGATCGAGCCCCACATCGTCAGGGATTCTCTCTTGGGATTCTCTCTCCCTCTCTCTCTACCTCTGCATAGCTCCCCTGACCCCAAATAAATAAATAAACTTTAAAAAAGTTATAAGAACTTAGATAAGTTAAACCTCCCTCCAAATGGAAGTTTTTGGTTTTCCCATGCGTATACAAGTTATGTTTACACTATACGTATCCTGTTAAGTGTGCCACACACAGCATTGTCTAAAACAAACAATGTATATAACCTAAATTTAAAAAGACTTTAAAGGGCGGGGCGCCTGAGTGGCTCAGTCAGTTAAGTGACCACCTTGGCTCAGGTCACCTTATGATTCATGAGTTTGAGCCCTCGTCAGGCTCTTTACAGACAGCTCAGAGCCTGGAGCCTGTTTCGGATTCTTTGTCTCCCTCTTTCCCTGCCTTCACCCACTCACTTTCTGTCTGTCTTTCTCCCAAAATAAATAAACATTTAAAAAAATTTTTAAGACTTTAGGGGCACCTGGGTGGCTCAGTAGGTTGAGAGTTCAACTCTTGGTTTCCGCTCAGGTCATGATCTCATGGTTTGTGGGTTCAAGCCCCATGCTGGGCTCAGGGCTGGCCCTGTGGAACCTACTTGGGATTCTCTCTCTCACCCTCTCTCTCTTTCTCTGTCCCTCCCCTGCTTGTGTTCTCTCTCAAAGTAAATAAAAATTTAAAAAGTAATTTGAAAAAAAGACTACTGCTACGAAGAATTGCTAACCATCTTCTGAGCTTTCAGTGAGTCATAATTACTCATTACAGATCATTATAACAAATACAAAAATGAAAATGTTTGAAATACTGTAGTATCAAAAAGTGACACAGAGACACAAAGTGAACATCTGCTGTTGGAAAATATGGCACTGATAGACTTGTTTGACATAGCACTGCCATCGACCTTCCATTTACCCCCCCCCCAAAAAAAAAGCAGTATCTGCAAAGTGCAATAAAGTAAAGGGCAGTAAAACAGAGTGTGCTTGTCCCACATCACAGGCTGGTGTGAGAGTTCAGTCGAATGTAGAGGTCCTGAAATCTCAGTAAGTGTACATTGCATCCCCTATGCTACAATAGTTTGGGAGTATTTAACATTGTTTTTTAAGTTTGTTTTTATTTGTCCACTGTTGTGGTTTTTTTTTTTTTTAAGTTTTTATTTAAATTCCAGTTAGTTAACATGTAGTGTTATACTCATTTCAGGTGTACTGGGTAGGGATTCAACAACTTGCATACATCACCTGGCACACAGCACATCATGTGCCATCCTTCATCTCCGTCACCTCTTTGTCCCATCCCATACCTCCTCCCCTTGCCTCTGGGAACCATCTGGGACTTTTTCTAAACCTTTTAATACCGTCTCATAACTGTTCCTCAGTGCTGAAAACAAGACCTTGCTACATAGGCACTTATATCATTAAATATCATTGTCTTATATTGTTAAAGACCTTATTAGTTTGACTGTTTTTTATTTGGCTGCATTTATTATTTATTTCCCCTGTAGAATTGTTTAAAAAAACAAACAACTTACACCTCAGGCAAAGCAGCTATTTAAAGTGGTTTAGAAATCCGAGGGTAACTACTCAGAAAGCCATGGTAATGACCTTGATGTTGCCTACAAACATAGTGTGGTTCATCTCTGAACTTTTCCAGAAATCATTAAGCAGTGTTAACTTCAGGCAAACATTACAGTACAAGAAAAGGAAAAATTCTGTCCTAGTAGGCACATCTGTTATTTGCTTTGAGAAGCAGTCCTCCTTGCATTATGATGTATTTGGGAAAAAGTCCCAAGTGCACAGTTCTGGTTTATGCATGCTCTGTTTTATTTTGTGAAGTGTATTATGGCCTCTCATTGGTTCTTTACTGTCTTCTCTTTTTACCGTCTTCTCTTTTTGCTCTTTGTTCAGTCCTTGGCAAAAGAAGTAAAGGTGGCATCTGATCCATTGTTGTTCAGTCCTTTATTAGAATTAACCCTTTTAATAGGATTCAAGATGAAAAAATTTGAAAATCATTCCTGAAATGATGATATGGCATTTCTGTAAAGTTTATTTGTTTTCTCCCTTATTGTAAATCAGTATCATAAAACATTTATTATAACAGATGAAATCTGTTTTCCTAACTACATCAGAAACAAGACAAGAATTGTTTTGCTTCAAGACGGGAATGGGAGAAATGAGGTGGGAGTGCCTGGGTGACTCAGTCAGTTACACGTCCCACTCTTGATTTTCCCTCAGGTCATGAGCTTGCAGTTCATGGATTTGAGCCCCCATTGGGTCCCGCCCTAACTGTGGAGCCTGCTTGGGATTTTCTCTCTCCCTCTCTCTCTGCCCCTCCTCTGCTCATGTGCGCTCTCTCTCTCTCTCTCTCTCTCTCTCTCTCTCTCTCTGAAAATAAACCTAAAAAGAAGTGGTGTAGAGGAGAGATGATTCACTGTTTATTAGCATTTGGGTAGATTAGTTGTTTTAGCCGAAGGTTCGTTTCACATTTATCCCGTCATCTATTACAGCCATCCTTTGGATTTAGACAGACTTTGACTTATAATATACATATTTTTTTAATGTTTGTTTATTTTTGAGAGACAGAATGTGAGCAGGGGTGGGGCAGAAAGAGAGGGAGACACAGAATCCGAAGCAGGCTCCAGGCTCTGAGCTAGCTCTCAGCACAGAGCCCAGTGTGGGGCTCGAACCCACGAACCGTGAGGTCATGACCTGAGCCCAAGTCGCACGCTCAACCTACTGAGCTACCCAGGCACCCCCTAAACCTTTTTAAAAGCTGTTTTATTGACTATATGCCCTTCTGCTTACCAGAGTTTACTATTAAGATGATCTGGATGAATAAATAGCACAATTTTCTTAGAAGGCCATTCTTCCCACAAATATATGGATGCCAGATATTTGTACAATTCATCCTGTATGCGAAGCACAAATGGTTGTTTTTGGAAAAGGCCATCTCACAAAGTTAAACTTCCAACTCTGTATTTAAGCCAGTTATGTCTGAGATGATTAAATATTCCAAAGTTTATGTGACTATTAAATATTCTAAAGTTTTTATGACTAGCTTTTAAGGTCCAGAATAGTCCTAGAATTAGGAAACTTGCTGTCTGTTAATATTTGTTTGCTTATAATTTTATTCCATAGCAGTTAGAGTGCTTGTAGAATCTTTGCTACTGAACCTTCTGGGAGGGTCCCGTTGTCAGGTTTCTTCCTTAGCACCTTTCCTTGAACTCTCACCCTCCCTCTGTCTCCTTATTCTCTGAAATTTAGATAACTTACTTCCCTAGAAATCCTTCAAGTAGATCTTACTAGTTTTCTTACATTCTTTGTATTTTGGGAGACAGGCTTAATTAGCATTGTTCTGACCCATCCTATTCTCTCTAGGTCCTTATCCCTGACCCATGTGCAGTAAATGCATATACTGCCCTCTTATTGATATCATCCCTAATTTTGCTAGGCAGATTTCCCCATTCTTTGAGGATTTTAGCATTTGGCTCATAATTTACTTGTCCACTTTGCTTTCTGCCATCTCCCTTGGACACTTCTGGAATTCATTTTTGGCCTTTACAACCATTGCTGTGGACTCTTGGATTCAGCCTCCTTTTTTCACTTCCTCAGAACAACCATATGTGGATACATATAGAACAACCCATATGGACACAGTCTAGTCCTGCATTGTCTAATATGATAGCCAGCAGATCCAGCTGGGGCTTTTGAGCACAGGAAACAGCTAGTGCAAATTGAGATGTGCTAGAAAGTGTAAAATAAACCAAATGTCTCAGTTTTTATAATGCATACACATTGAAATTATGGGTATATTGGGTTAAATAATATATTACTAAAATTAATTTTACCTGTTTATTTGTACTTTTTCTAATGTGGCTACCAGAAATTTTTAAATTACTCATATGGGTTAGTATTCTGTTGAAGAGGACCAGTCTAGATCTGGTCTGTACATAGGATTTTTCTGGTTCTGAGTTTTTGGAAATCTAAAATTTCTCTGAGCATATCCTTCTTATTCTGCCTTTCCCTGTTCAGTTGTAATTGCTACCTACAACCCTTAAATTCTGTAATCCCTTTTGATTCTCAGTGTGACAGGCCCCTTCCAGCTTGCCCATTCCTCTTGTTTAGTCTTGATCCTGTCGTTAATCATTAACCCCTAGGTCCCTTTCTCTTCTCAGTTTCTCTTTTTTGCCAATCCCCATTCCAGAATCAACCTAACTCATCAGTGTTTTCCTTTATTCTGGTTCCGAGGATGCAGGTTTCTGCTGTAGAAATGCAAATGCCTGTGTTGATGGAATTTATAAAAAGTATATATTAGTATAGCTGGACTAACCTAGACTAAGCTATCATTTAGCCAAACAGTAATCCATTAGCCATCCACACAACTGACTTGCCGTTATATCCCACACTGTGCTTTCATCTATACCACTTTGGCCGCCAGCATCCGGATAGGATGTGTATGTGCCCTATAGCTCCTGACGTGGTGCACTGTGTAAGCCTAGCCTCTCCATTCATTCATTCATTCATTCATTTATTTATTTATAGTTTATTTTTGAGACAGAGAGAGACAGAGCAACGCTGGGGGAGGAGCAGAGAGAGAGGGAGACACAGAATCTGAAACAGGCTTCAGGCTCTGAGCTGTCAGCACAGAACCCGACATGGGGCTCAAACCCGGGAACTGTGAGACCATGACCTGAGCCGAAGTTGGATGCTTAATCGACTGAGCCACCCAGGTGCCCCCCAGCCTCATCATTTCTAATCCTTCTGCTTACTTTTGTTTGAAGCCTCTACTGTTTGAAAAATTATTATGAAATACATAATCTTATAGGAGAGTGAATATAACATGTTCAGTTTGAAAGTACAATAATAAAATAACTGACCACCACTCACCTGAAGAAGTCAATTTTATCAGTACCCTTGAGGCCCTCATGTGCTTTTCCTTTCTCCCTACAGGTAACCATTATTCTGAATTTTATGTTAATTGATATTTTGTTTTGCCACTTGTGTTTGTTTCCTTATACTTCCATGGGTGTCAGCAGAATGAAGGTCACATTTTGATTTAGCCATTTATATGTGTGACCTTGGTCAAGTTACTTTATTTCATCTGGGCCTGTTTTCTTTTTCTTCTTCCTCCTCCTCCTCCTCTTTAATGTTTTTTTCATTTTTGAGAGATGGAAAGAGATAGAGCATGAGTAGGGAAGGGGCAGAGAACAAGGGAGACACAGAAACTGAAGCAGGCTCCAGGCACAGAGCTGTCAGCACAGAGCCCGATGTGGGGCTTGAACTCTCAAAATGGGAGATTGTGACCTGAGTCCAAGTCTGAAACTTAACCAGCTGAGACACCCAGGTGCCTCTTCTATTCTTCTTTCTTCTTCTACTTTCTCCTTCTCCTCCTTCTCCTCCTTCTCCTCCTTCTTCTTCTTCTTTCTTTTTTTTTTTTTTTTTTGTCACCTCTACCCACAGTGTGGAGCTGAACTCACAACCCCACTATAGTCACCTATAGAGCCATCCAGGTGTCCGTTTTCTTATTTTTTAATTTTTTAAATTTTTTAATGTTCTATTTATTTCTTAGGGAGAGAGAGAGAGACACACACACACACACACACACACACACACACACAGCATGAGCAGGGGAGGGTCAGAGAGAGAGGAAGACACAGAATCTGGGAAACAGGCTCCAGGCTCTGAGCTGGCTGTCAGCACAGAGCCTGATGCGTGGCTCAAACCGACGAACCGCGAGATCATGACCTGAGCCAAAGTCAGACGCTTAACCGACTGAGCCACCCAGGCGCCCCTGGTTTTCTTATTTTTAAAATGATTTACTTCAGGGGCACCTGGGTGGCTCAGTTGGTTAAGTGTCTGACTTCAGGTCATGAACTTCAGGTTCGTGGGTTTGAGCCCCGCATCGGGCTCTGTGCTGACAGCTAACTCAGAGCCTGGAGCCTGCTTTGGATTCTGTATTTCCCTTTCTCTCTGACCCTCCCCTGCTGAAGCTGCACCTCTCTCTCTCTCTCTCTCTCCTAGAAATAAATAAAACATTTAAAAATTTTTTTAAAAAAAGAAATAAATTTTTTTAAAAAATTTTAAAAATTTAAAAAATCTTTTTTTCCCTTTCTCTCCCCCCCATCCCCGCCCCCGCTTGTGCGCTCGTGCTCTCTCTCAAAAATGAACAACAACAAAAAATTTTTTTTAATGATTGATTTCATAGAGGTGGTGTATAATTAGGTATGTGCCTGGTAGTAAATAGACTCTCAGTAAAGGGAGCATAGGTCCCACCTTTCAGAAGCTCCATCTGATTTTAGTTCCTCTTTCAAGTATGTTAATTTCAGGTTGTTTTCTGTTATTTGGTCTTGTATTATCTTAGGTGATCTCATCCACTCTTGCTTGCAAGGACTGTTAGTTTTATGCTGCTGATTTCTAGATCCTTCTCTGTAGATGACTCTGCTCTGTACATGTCTAATTGTTCTCTATGCATTTGTACCTGAGAGTTTTTTCAACAGTTAAAACTCAACATAATACAATTAAATTCATCACTTTTTCATCCAAAGCAGAGGAAACAGCTAATGAAAAGAAAGACATTAACTGAAAATAACCTTGGTATGTTTGAGGGAATAAATATGGACAGTGTGCCTCGAGAGTAATGGGATATGAGGTGACGTCTAAGGGATGGTCTGAGATCCAATCATATTTGGCTTTATAAGCATCCTTAGTGCCCCATCCTCAAATCTTAGAATCTCATCTTCCTTATCTCATATCTAGTTGCTAGAAAGTTGTGCTATTTCAGTATTCTAATTATCTCTCAAATCTGCCTCCTTTGTCTTGATTCCTTGTGCTAGACCAAATTCTTAATCATCATGTACATAACTATTGCAGTAGTTTTTTTTATCTCTGACGCAGATCTCTTCTCCAGCACTCATTAATGTTGTAATAGTTCTTTTTATTTAACAAATCCAATGATATTGCTGTCCTGTTTAATGTCTCCTGGGGTTCCTTTCAAGGTAAAATGCTTACTTATCTTGACATACCTTTTCAGTATGACCGAATATAATTCTGTGGCTTCCTGCTTTACCTGCCAGTAGCTCTGGCATTACTGACCTGTTTTAGGGTTTAGCAGATAAGCCCTTCTTTTCCAAGGCTTCATGCTTGTGTTCTACTCATTGTTTTGCTGACACATGGTACCTCTTTTCCTCCTATGGCTGATTTCCCTCACCCGTCCATCCATTGTGGAACTGTCACCTGTGATGGCTCTCTGGAAATCTTCCCCAAGGAAGGAATTAATCTGTTTTTCTTTGCTTCTTGATATCGTATGGTTCTTCACACTCCTTATAACATTTTCTGTATTCTCTTACAGTTGAGATAGGTAAATTATAAATTCCTTGAGTATAGGAACCATGTCTTCATCAACTTTCTAGAATTCCAGTTGATGCTGAATAAAAAATAAAAAATTGTTGAGTTGCTACATTTTAAATATGGTTTTAGGGTTTATTTCATTCCACTTTGAGTGAAATACTTTTGTGTGTTTAATAGTTTCCATTGATGATACTACTAATTACGATTCTCAATGTAAAGGAAATCTGACGTGGTTTTGCTCTTGAGGCCTTGTCATTTTTAGTAAGAGTCAAGATCATAGACTGCTTCAGTTAAGGATGCTTCCAAAATAAATCCTAGGGTATGTATTGACAAGTTGAAAATAAGCACAAGCTGTTTGGACAGTGGAGTGTTAGCTACCTTCTCTCCCAGGTCTCCTAGAGAGACATGTTTTTCTCCGAAATAGACCTGACCTAATTGATTTGAAGCTTGTAGCCTAATTAGCCTCCTGGTTTTGCTTGTCTTTGTTTTTGTATTGTCAGGAGCACTTGGTGTATTGGTTGCAGTGGAGGTAGAATCATGTGATTTCTAAAATGAGCTTTATCAGAAGCTGGTTGGGAAAGCTTTCAGGGAACTGTAACTTATTAGTGGGAATGCGAAAAGACATCAATGTTGTGGTAAGACAGAAATTTCCATGGAGTTACTGGGAGCAGGAAGACTATTGGTGGGTGACTCAGCTGTTTTCTACGCCTGTCTCATGTGACTGAGTGTGCATGACGTCTGTTTATTCTCGGCAGAGTAAGTATTAGAGGAGTCACATTACACAACAAGCATAATGTTTACTTAAGCAGCTCTGTGATGGTCTAAAAATAGCATATAGGGGATTTTTGTTTTCTTACTGCATTTGGCATCATAACACAGAAAAATCATAATGCAGACCCAGTGATGAGGGCTTTTCCTTATAGATAATTTTGAATAAATAGTTGAATAGTGCTGTTTCAGTTCTTTTAATGAAGGATGAATGCTTTGGTATGAAGGTTAAATAAAAGGTTAGGAAAATAAGAAAGCCTTCTAGTTATCCATAAAATAATTCTGCGCAATTACATCTGAGCTTATACTCTGGACAGATGGACAGTTTGTGTGCCTCACATATCTATGTCTAAAGTTTTACACAGGAACTTTTTTCTTTTTTGTGAGGTTATAGCGAGTATCTTTTTCAAATGGAAATGTTAATGTGTTATGTATTTGCTGGATTTTATGTTAATATTAAATTATGATAGTAATTACTTTTACCTTGATTTTCCTGTTTTACTCACCCTGTATTCAAGATTTGTGCCATCGTGTACTGTAATTGGGGTTTTCAGTGTGTCAGTGCTGTTATTATTACCCCATGTACCTATTTATATGTTTGACTCTCCACAAGAAAGCACTTGAAAGTTTCAGTTTATCTAATAATCATAATCTTTTCATTTGTCTGGGAAGCAGTGAGTCACTATGATTTATTCTTTTTGACATCTGAGTGTTCTTGCTCTTTGAGGTACATCATTTGTGCAGCCTGTGAACTTGCATCTCTGAGATTATTTCCAAAGGGAAAGGAAACTGGATTCATGAAGAAGAAATAAATGCCAGCATTCTATGTACAGTAATGTTTAACTGAGTGGGAAAATTTGGTTGGTATAGGAGCCTGTAAAATTACATTACTTACGATCCTCGATCCTGTATATAAAGTGGGAAATACATAAATAACCTTTTTATGGTTGATGAAAAAATGACTCGTGTATTCAACAGTTATTGCACTGTATGTGTTTCTGTGTTTCAAAAAAAAAAATTAAGTAAACACAGGAGGATTTAAGTTTTTATTTTCAGTATGACACTGTTAGAATATTTAATGGGTTTTCTATTTTGGTATCTTTTTGCTTGGTGTAGTCTCTAGGAATTTAATATGCCTGGTATGGTATAGTATAATATGTACCTTCTAATTTACGGCATGTAAATGAGGCCTGACTGAACACCATTTGAAGGTAATCCCAACAGTTCACTGGCCATATGTGTGTGATCCCATACCTGCCCTCATCCCAATAGATAAATAACAAGTTGGTCATTTCTCAGTGTTAAAATTATCTGGGCTTGAACACCTATGGGACAGCCATGATGCTTGGGCATGTTTCCAAGAACAAATAAGAAAATGATTTCAAGTGAACTGAGCTATTTCATAGGAGATAAATTCAGATTTAGCGAAAGAGAAATTCATTTTCCAGGTTCTATCATACTGTCAGTTGCAATAGATATTCCACAGAACCTGACTGCCATGCAGACAAAATGTTTTCCTCTGTAGTGGAGGAATTATTTCTGTTTCCTCTAGTCATTTGTAGTGTTTCTCAATGTACAGGGAAGTGGGGCTGTTTTTATTTTCTAATAATACCTCTCTGTTTGGGAGATCAGAAAATCTGTATTTTAGATTGGTCTGATTTTCCTTTTTACCCTGCTTCCTTGGAAATGAAGGGTCAGAATTAGGTATTTTTCTTCACTGAAATAGAAGAAAGGCATTGTATTTTGTGCAGACTGGTAGATGATTTTCAAACCTGTTTCAGATGGTTTAGTATAGCTAGTTACCATTTATGAGTTTCAAGTTGATGACAGTGTCGTATCAAGTTATCAGTAGTTTAGATAGGTCTGCTTCATCAAGTACTACTTAAAATGCAAGTGTAAGTGTACATACACAAGCATGTATTGCACTGACAGCTAATTGAGGAAGTTGAATAAACGCATTTAAAACAAAGTTCTTTGTGATCAGACTTTGAAATAGAGTAATGTTGATACTTTAAAAAAGGTTGGGACACCTAGAGGGCTCAGTCGGTCAAGCGTCCGACTTCGGCTCAGGTCCCAATCTCACAGTTCATGGGTTTGAGCCCCACATTGGGCTCTGTGCTGACAGCTAGCTCTTTGTCTGACCCTCCCCTGTTCACGCTGTCTCTCTCTCTCTCTCTCTCTCTCTCTCTCTCAGAAATAAATTTTTTTTTAAAATGTTAAAAAATGTTTTTAAAAAGGTTGATACTTAAGATAAACGTGTTCATCCTTAAATTTTTTAAAATTGTGAAATAAACATAACATGAAATTTACAGTCTTTTACTTGTACAGTTTACTGGTATTAAGTAAGTACATCTACGTTTTTGTGTAATCATCACTGCCATTTCTCTCCGGAATTCTTTTCATCTTGTAAAACTGAAATTCTGTATCCATTGAATGATAACTCCCCATTTGCCCCTTACCACCGCATCTGGAAACAGCTATTCTATTATCTGTCTCTAAAAATTTTTTTAAAATACTTATTCATTTTTGAGAGAGAGGGATACAAGTGGGGGATGGGCAGAGAGAGGGGGAGACAGATTCCAAAGCAAGCTCCAGCCTCTGAGCTGTCAGCACAGAGCCCGACGCGGGACTCGAACCCACCAGCAGTGAGATCATGACCTGAGCTGAAGTCGGCCACTTAACCGACTGGGCCACCCAGGTGCCCCTATCTGTCTCTAAATTTGAGTAGTCTAGCTATCTTATAAGTGGAATCATACAGGGTTTGTCTTTTTGTAACTGCCTTGTTTTGCTTGGCATAACGAGTGTCCAAGGTTCATTCATGTCGCGTGTGTCAGAATTTTTCTACCTTTTGTGACTGAATAATATTCTATTTTATGGGTATGCTACGTTTTGTTTATCCATTCACCTGTCGATGGATGTTTCATTTGCTTCAACCTTTTGGCTATTGTGAATAATGCCATTATGACCCTAAGTATAAAACTATTCTTTTGAAAACCTTACTTTCAATTCTTTTGAATAGATTTCCAGATATCCAGAAAAGTAGAATTCATGGACCATATAGTAATTCCATTTTTCATTTTCTGAGGAACTGTCATAGTGTTTTTCATAGTGGCTAAACCATTTTACATTCCACCTCAAAGTGTACGTGGGTTCCAGTGTTCTATACATCCTCACGAATGGGTGCTATTTTCTATGTTTTCTTTCTGTTCAGTAGCTGTGCTAATGGATCTGATGTTATATCTTTGTAGTTTTTTAAAATTAATTTATTTTGAGAGAATGTGTGCGTGAGTGCGCTGTGCCAGCAGAGGAAGGGCAGTGAGAATCCCAAGCAGGCTCCATGTTGTCAGTGCAAAGCCCGATTTGGGACTCCATCCCATAAACCATGACCTGAGCCGAAATCAGGAGTCAGCCAGTCAACAGAATGAGCCATCCAGGCACCCCATCCATTGTAGTTTTGATGTGCAGTTCTCCAGTGGTTGATGATGTTGAACATCTTTTCACGTGGTTATTGGCTATTTGTGTACTTTCTTATGAGAAATGTCTATTCAGATCTGTTGCCCATTTCTTAATATGTTTCATATTTAGGTTTATTTTGTTGAATTATAGGATTTCTTTCTTAGTACATGTGCTGCCGAAGCGAGCACTGTAGGATTTCTTTGTATGTTCAGTGTCTTAATCCCTTATCAGATACATGGTTTACAAATATTTTTTTTCCACCAAAAAAAAAAAAAAATCAAAACAAAAATTTTTTTTCTAATTTTGTGAGTTTCTTTGTCATTCAGTTGGTTGTATCTATTTTTTTTAATTGTTTTATTTATTTCTAGGAGAGAGAGAGAGAGACAGCGTGAGCAGGGGAGGGCCAGAGAGAGAGGGAGTCACAGACTGAAACAGGCTCCAGGCTCTGAGCTAGCTGTCAGCACAGAGCCCAACGTGGGACTCAAACCCACGAACCGTGAGATCATGACCTGAGCCGCAGTCGGACGCTTAACCTACTGAGCCGCCCAGGTGCCACTATTTATTTTTTTTAGTTTACATCCATGTTAGCATACAGTGCAATGGTGATTTTTAGGAGTAGATTCCTTAATCCCTCTTACCCATTTAGCCCTTTCCCCTCCGCCAACCCCTCCAGCAACCCTCTGTTTTTTCTCCATATTTAAGAGTCTCTTATGTTTTTGTTCTCCTCTCTGTTTTTATATTATTTTTGCTTCCCTTCCCTTATGTTCATCTGTCCTGTATCTTAAAGTCCTCATATGGGGTGCCTGGGTGGCTCAGTCAATTAAGTGGCCGACTTTGGCTTAGGTCATGATCTCATGATTCATGCGAGCTCTGTGCTGACAGCTCAGAGCCTAGAGCCTGCTTCCCATTCTGTGACTCCCTCTCTCTCTGCCCCTCCTCCACTCACACTCTGTCTCAAAAATAAATTTAAAAAAAGTTTTAAAGGCTTCATATGAGTGAAGTCATGATGTTTGTCTTTCTCTGACTGCCTAATTTTGCTTAGCATAATACCCACTAGTTCCATCTACGTAGTTGCAAATGGCAAGATTTCATTCTTTTTGATTGCCAAGTAATATTCCAGTGTATATGTATACCACATCTTATTTATCCATTCATCCATCAGTGGACATTTGGGCTCTTTCCATACTTTGGCTATTGTTCATAGTGCTGCTATAAACATTGGGGTACATGTGTCCCTTTGAAATAGCACACCTATATCCCTTGGATAAATACTTAGTGCAGTTGCTAGGTCATCAGAACTTTTCAATTTTGTTTTGTTTTGTTTAAAATTGAAGGATAGTTGAGTGTTATATTACTTTCGGGTGCACAACATAGTGATTTGGCAGTTCTGTACATTGTACAGTGTTCACCATATGTGTAGTTACCACCTGTCACCATACAAAATTATATTATTATTGACTGTATTCCATATGCTGTTCTTTTCTTTCTTTATTTTTTTAATGTTTTATTTATTTCTACGAGAGAGAGAGAGAGAGAGACAGCGTGAGCAGGGGAGGGTCAGAGAGAGAGGGAGACACAGACTCCGAAATAGGCTCCAGGCTCTGAGCTGGCAGTCAGCACAGAGCCTGACGCGGGGCTCGAACCCACGAACCGCGAGATCATGACCCAAGCGAAAGTCGGACGCTTAACCAACTAAGCCACCCAGGCGCCCCTTAATTTGAGACTTTTAAAAATGCAAACAGGTAAATAGATTTCTCTCTTAGTGCTGTTTTTGTTGCATTCCATGTTTTGATATGTTGTCTTTTCATTTTCATTTGTTTTAAGATATTTTCTAATTTCCTTTGTGATTTATTTTCTTTGACTCATTGGTTGTTTGAAAGTGTGCTGTTTAATTTTCATATCTTTGTGTATTTTCCATCTGTGCTATTAATTTCTAGTTTTACTCCATTGTGATCAAGAAAAATAGTTTTAAGAATTTATTGAGACTTTTTTGTGGCCAAACTTATGGTTTGTCTTGGAAAATGTTCCATGTGCATTTCAGAAGAGTATTTACTCTGCTGTTGTTGGATGGTGTGTTTTATATGTCTTTTAGGTCCATTTGGTTTTTAGAAGTAAGTCCTGTATTCCTTATTGACCTTCTGTCTGGCTGTTGTATCAGTTATTGAAAATGGGGCATTAAAGTCTCCTATTATAAAACTATTTCTCCCTTTAATTCTATCAATAGTTGCTTCATTAATTTAGATATTCTGATATGTTCGTGCATGTATGTTTATAAGTGTTATATTTTGACATTTTCTCATTATAATGTTCTTTATCTCATAACAATTAAAAAAAATTTTTTTTAATGTTTTTACTTATTTCTAGGAGAGAGAGAGAGAGAGAGAGACAGCGTGAACAGGGGAGGGTTAGAGAGAGAGGGAGACATAGACTCTGAAATAGGCTCCAGGCTCTGAGCTGGCAGTCAGCACAGAGCCCGAGGCGGGGCTCAAACCCACGAACCATGAGATCATGACCCAAGCGAAAGTCGGACGCTCAACCGACTAAGCCACCCAGGCACCCCAATTTTTAAAATTTTTAAAAAATTTTAATTTCGTTATAGTTAACATACAATGTTCTATTAATTTCAAGTGTACATTATAGTGATTCAGCACTTCGTATGTTAACTGGTGCTCATCACACCTTGTAACAATTTTTTTTTTTTAAATGTTTTATTCATTTCTAGGAGAGAGAGAGAGACAGCGTGAGCAGGGGAGGGTCAGAGAGAGAGGGAGTCACAGACTGAAACAGGCTCCAGGCTCTGAGCTGGCAGTCAGCACAGAGCCCGACGCGGGGCTCGAACCCATGAACCGCAAGATCATGACCTAAGCGAAAGTTGGACGCTTAACCGACTAAGCCACCCAGGCGCCCCACCTTGTAACAATTTTTGACTTAAAGTGTATTTTGATAATAGTGTAGCTAGCTCTCCTTTCATTTGGTTGTTACTTGCATGGAATAGTTTTCCCTCTTTTCACTTTCAGTCTGTATGTGTCCCTAGGTCTAAATGGAATCGTCTCTAGATAGGATAACATTGGGTCTTTTTTTTTTTTTTTTTTTTTAATGTTTATTTGTTTTTGAGTGAGAGTACAAGTGGAGGAGGGGCAGAGAGAGAGGGAGACCCTGTGATGGCTCCATGCTGACAGCAGAGAGCCAGTGTAGGGCTCAAAATCACAAACCACAGGATACGACCGGAACCAAAGTCAGTCACTTAACCAACTGAGCCATAAGATTATATTTTTAAGCAATCTGTATACCCAGCATGGGGCTTGGATTTACAACCCTGAGATCAAGAATGGCACACTCTACAGCTGAGCCAGCCAGGCATCACATTTTAAAAATTTCTTTATGACATAACTCTTTTTATTTTTTAAATCATTTCCCCCTTGGTGTCTTTCTGTGTACTTAGTTGAGTTTTTGTAGTGTCATGTTTTGATTCCCTTCTCATTTCCTTTGTGTATATATTCTGTAGATATTTTCTCTCTGATTACCATGGGAAATGTATGTAACATCTTAAGGTTATAGCACTCTATTTTAAACTGGTAACAGCTTATAAAAAAACTTAGAAATACTCTACTTCTTTACACCTCTGTCTCCTCCTGCTTTTCTGTTACTGGTGACACAGATAACATCTTTCTATATTGTATATCCATTAATAGATTTGTAATTAGTTTCATACCTTTGTGTTTTAAATCTTATAAAGTAATAAAAAGAGTTATGAGCCAGAACAATGATATAGGTATTTATATTTGCCAGTGAATTTAACTTTACTAGAGAACTCAGTTTTTTTTTCCTGTGGCTTCCAATCACTGCCTAGTATTTCTTTTGTTTCCACTTTAAGAACTCCCTTTAATATTTCTTGTGGGCCAAGTCTTGTAATGAACTTCCCCAGCTTTTGTTCATCTGGAAGTTTCTCTTATTTTTGAAGGACATTTTTGAGGGATGTAGAATTCTCACTCGGTAGGTTTTTTTTTTTTCTTTCCTCTCTTTTCTTTCAACTGTTTGATTATATAATGTGTCACATTCGGAGTTTATTGAGCTTCCTGTATTTTTATGTCCTTGTCTTTCTTTGCATTTAGGGTATTTTCAGCCATTATTTTTTTTTTTTTTTTTTTTAGCCATTATTTTTTCAAATATGGTTTCAGCCCCTTTCTTTCACTTTTCTCCCTATTGATTTTTTTCAGTAGGTTTCCTAGGTTCTGTTCGCTTTTTTCCCTCCTCTTCTTCCTCTTCCTCTTCCCTGCCCCCTTACCCTTATCAGACTTGATAATTTCAAGAGTCCTCCGTTCAAGGTCATTGGTTCTTTATTCTACCTATTCAAATATGCTATTGAATCCCTTTAGTGAATTTTTAAAATTCAGTTATTGGGTTTTTCTACTCCAGAATTTGATTGTTTTTTTATAATTTCTCTTTGTCGATACTCTCATTTTGTTCATATGTTGTTTTCCTCGTTTTCTTAGGTCTCTATGTTTTCCTTTGTTTTATTGAGCCCATTTAAGACATATTGTTTTAAGTATCTCCAGAGTCTGTTTCTTTAAGTTTGATTTCTAGAGATCTATTCATTTGAGTGAGCAGTATTCCCCTGTTTATTTGTATGCCTTATAAACTGAGCATGTGAAAAATGGCCACACCTAGTATTTGGCACCTGGTTCCTTATAGGGGAAGACCATCACTCACCAATCCAGTGTGAAGACTTAAAGATCTTCTTAGGCATTTTCTGTTCATACATCTTCCCGGGGCCTGTGTGTGTAGTGTCCCTTCAGTTCTACTGTATCCATGGCTACTTTTACCTGTTGTAATTTCCCAGTGTCTTCCTCTGCCTGGTATCTCCTGCCCCCCATGACTGCAGGTCTGAAGTTTCCCTGCAGTTCTCAGGTAGCTCAGCAGGTGCCACTACTTTCTGCGGGACTCCAACCTGATAACCCACCATAAGTTGCTCTTCCTGCCTGTGCTCTGAGTGTGGCGAGATAGAAACCAGGCTTGTAGGCTGCCACTAGGTAAGCCAAGTCAGAATGTTACGAACAAATTCATTCTTTCTCTCTGTCCCAAGGGAATTGGGTGGCTTCCTCCAGGCTGTGCCATGCCAAGGGAGGGGTTTGGAAAGGGCAGGCAGAAACACCACTCCATTTCCTTTCCTTTTGAATGTGGTTGTGTAGAACCAAGGAAGACAGTTGTCACAAGATTGAAGGTGCCTGGAAACAGAGTGGATGATCAATTATTTTAGGTTCACAGTAAAACGCAATACTTGTGGAGATATGGGAGAGTAAAAACAAACTGTTTCGCAGTCATCAGGAATGGCAAGTATTTTTGTTGATGTTGGGTTTTTTTAGTTTTGTTTCTGTTTTTAGGAAAAACTTGAGGATAGGGAAATGGAGTAAGTGTTTAGTATTTTCATAGCAAGAGGAGGATCACTGTCAACTTTAGTCTTAATCTAGGTCATTGTTTTCAAACGTTTTGATTCAGGACCTCTTATACTCTTAAATAACTCTTCGGGGTTCTCAGTACTTTTTTCATGTTTTATTTATTAATAGTTGCAATGTTAGGAGTTAACGATGAGGAGTTTAAAAATATTTAAGGTAAATATAAAGTTCACTTATTGTAAACATCAGTTACATGTTTTTATGCAAAAATATCTTCTGAGACAAAAGTATTGATGAGAAGAGTTGTATTGTTTACAGTTTGTAAATCTTTTTTAATATCTGGCTTAATAGAAGTTAGGTACAATCTCAAATTTGAGTCTGCACTCTACTTGTTGCCCTATATTAGTCAGCTGAAGTAGATGAGGAAAATACAGTCTAACACAGGTATGTAGTTGGGAAAGGGAGACATTTTAATACAAGCTTTTTCAGAAACAGTGTAATAATTCTTTGATACTGTGTTAATCTCAGTAAATGGTAATTTCTTAAACATTAGTTACATTGTTGAATCTGAATCCATATTAGTGAACTTTTGGTACTCTGGTGTTGAAACCTGCTGGTCTGTCTGGAACTTGAATCAGTTATTTACTATTATATGATTTTGTAACACCCCACATTGGTCATTTGAAAAATACTGCTTTCCTGAGTTCTACACATATCTTTTTATTACACAGTCTAAAAAAAAATCACATTCTCATTGTAAAGTCTTATATATTGAGAGGTGCCAAGCACATGGTGACAGGTACATATTTTCAGTAGTCTCATTTTTATTTCCAGGCTTTAATTTTCTTATTGGTAACAAATACTTTACATTTTCCTTGATGTGACAGACCCATTTCGTTCATTTTTAACAAACTGTCTGCCACGTACCAAAGTCTTCATAAGCATAGTTTGTCTGTTACTTATTCTTTCAAGTCAAATGGTGTTGCATGAAAAGAGCGTGTAGTTCAGCTTGTAACTCAACCAGTGCAGTAAATGCTGTTTCTTAATACAACAGTCTTACTCTGGTATGCTCTGCAAGCGCTTTGTTTCTCTTATTTAGTCACACTAAGTATTATAAAGATGTGTGCTGAAGCTTCTTTATCATATGATTCTAGTTTTATAACATCAATATATGACCAGGTTATAGAATAGATTTGTGGTTATTGTGAGTTAGGTGCATGAGAGGTGAAGGGAGGAAGGAAAAGGCAAGAATGTGCCTGTGGCTACTATAGGGCAGTCTGAGGTTTGTAAAGAACCTTTTCTGTATTATGTCTGTAGTGGTGGTAACACAAATCTATCCATGTGGTAAAATTGCCAAGAACTAAATACACATAAAAATGTATATGTATAAAACACTGGTGAATTATGAAGAAGGTTGATGTGTTGTATCAATGCCATTTTTCTAGATTTGTTGTTATACTGTAGTTATATGTTGCCATTATGGAAAACTAGATAAAGAGCATGTGTATGGAAACTTTCTGTATTATTTTTCTTTATTTAATATTTTTTCGAATGCTATATTGATTTATAATTATCTGAAAATAAAAATTCATAACTTTTCCTTTCTTGTAAATGAAATTCTAAGTATTGACTTTATTTTCTTAAATGAGTGCATAGTGAGAGTGTGGGAGTGAAGAGAAATAAAGACTCCCATTTCCTTGATATTTATTAAGACACCAGTAGTTTTATCCACCTTGCTTTTCTGTGTCATTAGCACAGGCTAATAATATCTTAGCATTAGTGTTAGGAAAGTCTTTCACGTCACAGACCCTCTAGTTAAGGTCTCAGGGATGCCCAGGGACCTGCAGTCCACACTAAGAATCTGTGGCAAAGAACTTCAGCCTTTATTTAGCCGAGGAAAACCAGTAATATGCTTAAGACTGCGTGTGGGTCTCTGCTTCTCTTTCCAGTGTTTTATGTTACACTCGTTTGTTGGATATTATTGCTCTTCTGTGAAAACAAGAGTTATGGATGTTTGTAAAGATATAAACATTAGACACGAAAAGAGTAAGACTTTGGAATTAACAGCTTTCTACACCTGGATTGTGCAGTGTGCTATCAACTAGTCATATCTGGCTATTTAAGTTTAAATTCTAAGTGATAAGTGTGTATAAATAAAATTTAAATGGAATTGGTGGTTATAGAGTTCCAGATTTGCAAGACGAAAAAGTCCTATGGATCTTTTTGTACAGTGTACATATAGTTAGCACTGCTGTACATTTATTTTATTAAAAAAATTTTAGGGGCATCTGGGTGGCTCAGTCGGTTAAGCGTCTGACTTCAGCTCAGGTCATGATCTCGTGGTTCGTGGGTTTGAGCCCCGCGTTGGGCTCTGTACTGACAGCTAACTCAGAGCCTGGAGCTTATTTCAGATTCTGTGTCTCCCTCTCTCTCTGGCCCTCCCCTGCTCATGCTGTCTCTGTCTCTGTCTCTCACTCTCTGTCTCTCTCTCTCTCTCTCTCTCTCTCAGAAATAAATAAAACATTAAAAATTTTTAAAAAAATTTTAAGGGCACCTGGGTGGCTCAGTCTCTCTGCCCCTCCCCACTCAGGCGCTCGCGCTCTCTCTCTCTCTCTCTCTCTCCCCCTCTCCCATTAAAAAAAGTTTTTTTAATGTTTATTTATTCCTGAGGAGGGGGAGGGAGGGAGAGAGAGAGAGAGAAAGAGAAAGAAAGAGAAAGAGAGAATCTGAAGCAGGCCCCAGGCTCTGAGCTGTCAGCACAGAGTCCGGCGTGTGCCCCAAACTCAGGAGCCAGGAGATCATGACCTGAGCCTAAGTTGGACACTTAACCGACAGAACCACCCAGGCACCCCAATAATTGTCTGTTTTAAGTAAATTATTGGTGTAGCTGTAGATACTCTTTTATTCAGATTTTTAAAAGTATTCACAGTTCCTAATGATACAAAAAGATTTGTCTCTAGCACCTTTATAGTTTAATGTTTTATATTCCAACCTTTTATTTTTTTTTATATTTATTTTTGAGGGATTGGAGAGAGAGAGAGAGAGAGAACACAAGTTGGGGAGGGGTACCCACACACACACACAGAATCTGAAGTATGCTCCAGTCTCTGAGCTGTCAGCACAGAGCCTGACACAGGGCTCAAACTCATGAACTGTAAGATCATGACCTGAGCTGAGGTCAGATGCTTAACCACTGGAGCCACCCAGGTACCCTCAGCATTATTTACAGTAGCTACATTTTGGAAGTAGCTCAAACATCCGTTGATGGATGAATGGATAAAGAAGATGTGATATATATGTACGGTGGAATATTACTTAGGCATAAAAGGAATGAAATCTTGCCATTTGCAACAACATGAGTGGAGTTAGAGAGCATAATAAATAGTGAAATAAGTCAATCAGAGAAAGAGAAATACCATATGATATCACTCATGAAATTTGAGAAACAAAAAAAAGGGGAAAAAAAAGAAAAAGAAAAGACAAACCAAAAAACCCCAACTCTTGACAACAGAGGTTACCAGAGGGGAAGTTGGTGAGGGGATGGGTGAGATAGGGGAAGAAGATGAAGAGTATATTGTGATGAGCACTGGGTAATATATAGAATTCTTGAATCACTGCATATTATATATCTGAAACTGATACAACACTGTGTGTTAACTATACTGGAATAAAAATAAAATTTGGGGGGCACCTGGGTGGCTCAGTTGGTTGAGCATCTGACTCTTGATTTCAGCTCAGGCCATGATCCCAGAGTCTTGGAATTGAGCCCTGAGTTGGGCGCTGCCCTGAGCATGGAGCCTGGTTAAGATTCTCTCTCTCTCTCTCTCTCTCTCTCTCTCTCTCTCTCTCTCTCTCCCCCCCTCCCTCCCCCACCCTATCTCCCACTTGCATTCTATCTCTAAAATTAAAAAAAATTTTTAAATGAACTTTGGTATTTTCTAATAGTTCTTTAGAATGTTGTGGCAACTTACTTTTTCAATCAGATTTACATATGCCCATACATACATGCCCAGTATTGAATTTAGTCTTTATGTCAGAATTTGTTTCAGGTGAAGGAAGAGTCTTAGGAGAAATAACCTTTCATCTTAGAGTTACATGTGAAGTGCTCAGAATAGTGCCTAAAACATAGTAAGAGCTATGTTTTTTGTTTTAATTATTTTTCTTGACTTAAGTTCATTGCATTATGTTGCAAAAATTAAAAATCCATGTTAGTTTTTTTACATACTCCTATTTTAAAAATCATCACATCCGATCCTATGATGCTGTGTTAGTGTGTTCTGACCTGTAATGGAATTTACCCTCAGATTTTTATCTTTAATTATCCACGTCACTGTTTTTTAAAGAATTATTATGGACTTAAAGGTTAAGTCTGAAGCACAAAGACTGTTTTGGTGGCTTGTCTTTACTGATATTCTGTTATTAACAGTTAACATCATTTGCTAATTGTTTCTGTTGTGTTCTTATTTCCCTAAGTTAATATAAAAGGATCAGTGACTTAGGAATGTTCATTGAAACATTAAAGTAACGATGAAAATGAGAATGCAAGTAATGTTGGACAATGAACTGATTGTAGCTTCAATATAAATTATTCATGTATATATCCTTGGAGAAGTAAGTCCTTGTGATACCTTTGAAGGTGTGAAAGAAGAAAGTAGAGGAAAAACCAATGACGGCCACTGAAATGATACTGCAATGATCTGTCCCGAGTTCTCTGTTCATTTGATACCATGAAACTTGTTTATAGAATGTTCCTATTCAAATATTTGTAATATTTTTCAAGAAAATTAAGTACATTAAAATTAGTACATTAAGCAGGTTATCCCAGAATGACTTGGTCAGTAAACTTGTTGAATTGTGTCATTAGAAATGCAGAAAAGAGATAAAAAGCACAGCAACAGCTTTCACAGCTGCACCCTTCACAGTAGCACCAGGTACAAGGTATATCATTTAGGATATACTAGGAAATTTCTAATACCAGGCACAAAGAGTGGAATAATGCAGTTGCCAAACTTCTTTTATCAGGCCTCTAGTAAAATCACATACTGCTAAGGGCACAATGGCAGACACAGTGAAAGCTGTCATCTCCTGTGTGTGGCTGTCATCAGACGTTATGTATGCTTTGAATTTAGATGAAACTGTGTAGAATATGAATCTGCTCTTGGCATACCTACAGTTTGAGTAGAAGAACTTGATTATGTTTTTGTCTGTTTTTTTTGTTTGTTTGTTTTTTTGTTTATTTATTTCTAGGAGACAGAGAGAGAGACAGCATGAGCAGGGGAGGGTCAGAGAGAGAGAGGGAGTCACAGACTGAAACAGGCTCCAGGCTCTGAGCTGGCAGTCAGCACAGAGCTCGACGTGGGGCTCGAATCCACGAACCGCGAGATCATGACCTAAGCGAAAGTCGGACGCTTAACCGACTAAGCCACCCAGGCACCCCTGTTTTTGTCTGTTTAAAATAGCAATTTCAACCTAAAGGAAACGAAATTCCTCTATTAATAATCATTTTAAGAGCAAGGATACTATTGCTTCTCTTAAGAGCAAGAGTACCAGCTATATGTGTTGCCAGGAACAGTGCTATTAACAAATGAAAGAACTTGTGCCTGAATGGTAATTCACGTGCAGCTTTTTCAGTTAATTGTAAGGTGTTGTCTTAGATGGCTCCAATGTTGATATTTGTGAAAATTTTGAATAAGGTCAAATATGGCCATTCTGAATATTCTCAGCATCTTCTGTGGAAAGAAAAATGTGCTGTTCTTCCTTTCTTTGGTACTCTAGCTGTGAGAGGGCGAAATTCTCACCTAATTTTTTGAAGTATAGAAAGAGAGAACATTTCTTTATGTTTTTAGAAGTTGTACATCTCAATGTTGTATTTAGAATCTTGATAGAAGCTTATGCTTCAACCCAACTGTTGAGAATAATGTGTCAAGACTTCCTAAAACCAACAAGCCTTACCACTGAGAATATGGATTTCTTAACACTTGATCACTTTCTTTAATTTGATAAAGAATGAAATTGATGCTGAATTTTACAACTATATCCAAATGTTGAAATTGAACTTTATGAAATAGTTTTCATACTTGAGTGCAGCTAGAGTTGATAAGAAATCCATTCAACACTCTTAACTTGAAACAGCCAACTTGAATTAGAAAGTTAACTTTAACTTTACGTTAAGTCAGCTTTCAGCCTTCCAGAATTTGTGTATGAAATGTACATATATAAACTTAGTGTTTGAAAGGGTGCTAAAAATAATCTTTGATGAGAAACCATGGATAATTCTTGGGTCATATCTGATGCAATTATCACCTATTTGGTAGATATGAGATACTTGCTGTCATAATTTCCAATTTGTGGCCAGATTAGGTAGAACTATAGTGAAAAGGGAAGTTAACCTGATGTGGAACCTTAATGTCAGTGGAGATGGGTATAATAGGTTACTGTATTGGAAGATTGCAAATTATCTTCTACGTCCAGTATGAAATTGGGGTTTTTTTTCATTGACTTTGTTGCTTCTTAATTATTTGAAAGTTATGATGACCTTTTTAAAGATTTTTAAAGTTTTAAAGATTTTATTATTATTATTTTTTTTATATGATCTCTACCTCCCGATGTAGGGCTTGGGCTCATGACTCAGATTAGTAAGAGTCACATGCTCCACTGATACAGCCAGCCAGGGAGGGGCCCCTCAGACATTTGCTTAAAATTGTTAAACCCAGTTGAACTTTTACTAAAAGGTCAGCAGATGCCAAAAATTGTAGAATTCTCCTTTAAAGCAAAGTTAGAATACTTGCTAGAGGGATTTACTTACTTACCTTGGGTAAGACACTTGAATTTTCTTTTCTTTTTTTTTTTTTAAGTTTATTACTCATATTTTGAGAGAGAGTGCATATGAAGAGGGGAAGGGGGGGAGAGAGAGAGAGAGAGAGAGAGAGAGAGAATCCTAAGCAGGCTCCATGCTGTCAGTACAGAGCGATATGGGGCTTGATCCCATGACCTTGGGATCATGACCTGAGCTGAAATCAAGAGTTAGATGCTTAACCAACCTAGCCACGCAGATGCCCCAGCACTAGAATTTTCTGACCCTTGATTTCCTCATGTGTAAAATAGACACCATGGTAATAAAAGGTGATTGTGTAGTAAAATTGACATTACCTTATTTAATCTTAGAAACTTCCTTGTGAGGTAAGTGTGTTATTCCTTTTTACATTCATGGGAAAGGTAAATTACTTGCCCAAGTAAGTGGCAGTTGTTAGTATTTGAATTCAGATCCTGTGTCCATTGCTTTTGCTAGTACTTCATATTAAACATGTTAACATGTTTTTTTTTCCACCCCTGAAGTCAGTAGCACATAGAATATTAGTCTGTAGCACTTAATGTGGGTTTATAATGAAAAGCTTATATTCTTATTTCAGAAAACTTGTGGTAAGTTAGTAAATATTACCACTTAGGTCCTACTTGTTTCCAGTGCTCTGTAGGTTCTTAAGTATATTAAAAAAAGGTCATATAAAAGGATTAAGGTGTAAGCAGTGGAAGAGAACAACAATAACACAGCAGTTAACCTAGTGAACTGCTAATTTATTCTGGGATGTCTTCCTCAATGGTTTTCTTTGCTTGTAGGTACTTTGGAAAGCTCACCACAGCAGTAGCAAGTTCTCTCAGCCATGTTTGATTTTGTTTGTGGCATGATTTGTCTGTTTAAGAAATAGATGATTTGTCTGTTTAAGAAATAGAAATAAGAAATAGAAAGAGATGAGTGCTCTTTGTACTTCAGTTATCAAATAATTGTACCTAGTCACTGGGTTGCAGACGTCTCCATATCGGGTTTTAGGGAACCTCTCCTAGTGCTGCTCTGATCCTGAATTGCTGGGTATTGTGGTGAAGATAGAAGCCACACTAATGAATACATCTTTGCATTTCTTTTTAATACTTTGAATTACCATGCCATATATATTCAAAATAAGATATTGTTCCTCCCATTTTTTTGACAGACCCCATATCCCTCTGGACAGAATGCAGGTCCAACCACATTGGTATACCCTCAAGCCCCTCAGACAATGAATTCACAACCTCAGACCCGTTCTCCGGTAAGTAAGCAGAAGCTTCTTCTAAATAATATTTTCCATCTAAGTTTGTGTTTTTAATAGCTTGGGTTCCTTTGGCTAATTTTTTTTTCTCATTTTTGGATATTTGTTCCAAAGCCAGTTTATTTTTATTAATCATCATCATCATCATCATCATCAACATATTACTATATTGGTTAGCATTGCATTTTTAGACCATTAATATAGGAATAGTTTAAATTTATTAAGAAAAAGGAGAAATGGAGCTTTTTATCTTCTTTTACTTTCCTGTGGCATGATTTAAAAATGGTTGCATTCAAGTTCACTTCATTTCAGCTCTTAATTTGTTGTACTGTTAAATTCAGGAAGAGAGTAAAGCACAGTGATTTTAAAAGTAAATTAAATTTCATTAATTAGACTCAAATTCCAGTGGTTTGGGAAGTAAGAGTTCTGAATCAGTGTCACTAGGTCAGTTCTAACCATTGGCAGTTTGGACATATGCATGACATACACCAATGGTGTATTTCTTTTTTCAGATGGTAAATAAATTGTCATACAAATTAAATGCTATCCTCCTCTTTGCTCATCCTTTACATGGATTGCAATAAATATTGCAAAGACTGAGAATTTATTCAACGTTCATCCTTCTGTTTCACAAAAGTATATAGTGGCTTCAGCTGTCCATTCCTTAGAATGTCGCCTGCATGATTAGGTTTTGCCAGAAGGTGCTTCTGTAACATCTCACATTGTATCTCACATCCCTACTTGTATCTCAGCTCTGTGTTTTTCTCAGAATACAGGTATCTTCTTTTGGTTCCCCACCCCCTGCTTTTTTTGCCTGTAGTATTGGGGTATTTCATTGCATTAGCTCCTATTCATTTGGTTTTATGCATGAACTGAGAAATGTTGAAATGTATGAAAGATTGTTCAATGAACTAGAGATCATAGACTGCACCAAAATGTAATCTCTTTCTTACCCTCTTTCTGTCTTCCTTTTCCCTGTTGCCCTCTTCTCCAATACCTGTTCTTAGATCCTGGTTCTCCCCAGAGGGTATAAGAACCATTCTAAAGAGGTGGGACTTTGGTCCTAGTTGCCTGTTTGCTTGTCTCTTTTTTTTGCTGAAATGATCAACAAGATGTCTGATGCAAGTTGTGTTCTGAGAGTGGTTTGGGGATGTGCATACTTTACTACTTGGAGTGGGCCTGATATCTCACCAGATTAATTTAGATAGGCCCTGCTTCTAGTCATTAAACACGGAACATGATGGTAAGCTCTTATTGCAAAGAATTCTGTGGCCCTATTCACCTCCACCCCCATTTATAATTATTGAAAGAAAAGAAATTTACATGGTTAGAACTGGCGCAAAACCTGACTGAAGAGCTGCATCTCTAAACCAGTTTTTTTGACAGCCCAGCAGAACAGTGCCAATACATTGCACAGACAACTGGAAGAGGAGGAAGGTTTTGGAACAGACTCCCGTTTACAGGTCCTTGGCTGGAAGAGGCTGGATAAAATACTGCATTGTAAGCAATATAACAAACTGTACTTCTTGCAGGCAGTGGTGCCTCTGGCACTCATTATTTTTGACCACATCCATTTATTGGCTGATGAACAGAAATGCTTTAATTGCTTCTTCTCTGAAAGTCTAACCTAGCATGGCAGTTTCTGCCAGGCATAGTGGGGAAAAGAATAACAAATTGGGTGGGTCTTCTTGATTGGGAATTAGACAGGAGTAATTTGGGGTTTAGAGTTTTCTTTATTTTAAACTCAAAGAGGGATATCCCTTTCAGATAAATTTGATTTTAAAAGATAAATTTCAAGGCTTCTTTTTCCCTCTTTCCATTTTATAATTGAATATCAAAGAGGAAATTGTCTGTAGTTGTCAGCCATTTTTCTGTGGTCATAAACTCTTCAGATACTATCCTCTATGCAATTTTTGCCATCTGCTCTGCTAGTGACCATTACCACCCCCATTACTAAAAACCACACACATAACATTCCATTACATATCCCAAAACAAGTGCAAGACTAGCAAACCCAAGACTACTCTTGCTTGTTGTTTTGGGTCCAGTTTTCTTTATTTCATTTGTGTTGGTGCTGGGAGGGGAAGTTGGGATATGAAATTTGGCAGGATTGCATCTTCTTTTTACATCCCAAGTTGCCATAGTCTAGTCTCATCCATCCCACAGCTATCCCAACTGGTGAGGAGAGGTAAGCTGTTGCACTAAGGAAGGGACCCTTCCAATGCTTTGTAGAGCAGCTAAAGCTTACTCCATTCTATTTCTGCATTAATGGGCCATTGGCAATTGCACAGTTTAGGCTATTCTGTTCTTCCCTGGACAGCTGCCTTTGCAATCCAAGTGGCTTCAAGTGGCCCCCTGCCCTCTTTGAGGTTATCTTTTTGTCCGTATTTCTATTCAATGCATGGTATCTTAGTTAAATTCATATTATTGTAAATCTTGTTTAAAAGCAAAAAAGTACTGATTAGCTCCCTATCTGTTCCATTTTCTGGTTGTACTGGAACTCTTTAAACAAGAGTTTATTTTTAAATAGCCTCTAAAATAATGAAGCTATTAAATGCCTAATTGGAAGAGGGGTAACAGTTTGGTTTTTTCAGTAACCTGTATCCACTGGTTATTTTTCTGTTTTGTAGCGCTAAGTGCCAAAGATACATCAGTATTATGTTGGCCATGCCCTGTTGCCAACTGTGCACAGAAGAGTGAGTTGAGTGAGTGGGTGGGTGGGTGGGTGGCATTAACATTGGATCCAAGTTCATAGAAGGCTGCTTTCCTTAATATCTACAGTCCTCACCATCTTAAAGACCCCTCTTAAAAAAAAAAATGAAATGAATATTTCTATTTTTAATATGAGCCAGCAGCGACTACAGTTTGTTCTGTTGCTTACAGTTAGTTACCCACAGGACTAAGACTATTGTCATTCCAAATGAAAAACTCAATAGCCAATGGTGACTAGTGCAAAATAGACTAGGGTACTTTCCCACTAACTTGTGTTGGTTGTTTTTTTTGTTGTTGTTCTTGTTTTATTTTGTTTTTTGTTTTTTTGAAATACATGTGTAATTTTATAAGGTACTCCTCTTGTTCATAGAAAGTTCTCTTTTGACTGGAACCTTCCAAATACATGAAGTTGCAACTTTTATTTTAGAGCCTTAGAAATGGGACCTTTCTGTGGAACAGTGATAAGACAGGTACTGTTGTACTCAGGTTAATTTTTTAACATGGCCCTTCTCTCCCATTTTTCTTCGAAAGTGTCATGAAGAAACACCTCACTTCCACCCCCTACTTTCATACCACATGGGCGGTATTGCCTATTCTTGAAACTTGATGTCCATAGTAGAGGTATGATCTGTTTTCTTCTCATAATTGGAAAACTGAAAATATAAGACCTCAGTTTCTGTGAAGAGAAAATGTTCTGCAAGAAGTATAGCTACCTTTGTCATCATTTGGAGAAACTATTTTACAATAGTTCACAAATATAATGGCTGACCTAACACAGTCTAATCATGTAGTTTGTCAAGAACTCATTCAGTTATGCCGAATAACTTCACAACGTGTTTAAAACACATTTCATTACTTGAAAGACAGATGATGTTTTAGCTTCTAGGGTGAATTCTTGGTAGAGCAGTCTTCATCCATCTCCTACACTGTGGCATGTACTCCACTGTAGTTCGTTGAAAATTGTTTAAATGAAATAATGGCAGTTGAGGAAATAATTCCAGATCTTTTGCATGTAACTTAAATTCCAAGTCTGAGGGATTGTTTCCTAGTTAATCTTCAATCTGATTCACCTATAGTGATGAATTGACAAAGGATGGCTCTAGTCTAGGAAATAAAATAATGAAAGACGTATGTTTTAGTTCTTTAAGTGTATTAAATTACAGCCCTGTGTGGTTTGCTTTCAGAACCACTTTGTAAATATTTTCTTTTCACTACTAAAGAGGGTGGTTAATATTTCGATAGTTAATGTGTTAGTAGCCAGTTCAGACACTATGTCCCGAGAAGTTTTTTCTGTCCCTGTTAGTAAAATCACACTGGAAGGCAAGTTAATGCTCTGATGAAGAATTATTTGATCTTAGAGGTTTAGTATTTAAAATTTTATGGGTGGAAGACCTTTTTCTTTGATTCTAAGTTAGGGAAATTAAGAGTTGGAATATGTATTACCTGCTTTCAAGCACTCTCTTTAACTCAGGTGTTATTTTCTGATTTTGTTTTTATTCCCAATGTCAGATAGCAGTAGATGGATTTGTACAGTGTTGTGCTGCTGTGTATAAACAGTGATTGAGAGATTTGACTTCTTTCACTCTTTTTTCTTCTTGAGCTGATAATAGTACCACTTTGATTAATCATGTTGGAGAGTGATGTTCTTTACCAGCTGTTTGCTTTGGTATGCTTGATATTAAACTTTACTAGTTAATTGTATTTAAATATATATGTTTATATATTTAAATATATTTATATATTATAAATATGCTTATATATTTATAAATATATAAATGAAATGTTATTCTTTAAGAAATAAAGGAAGATACTGAAATTTCCATTTCATGTATGAGATACTCCATTAAACTTAAATAAATTTGAAATCAGTCCTTTAACATTCTTTATTTCCTATTGGACATTTTAATTGCCTCCTGGCTATTTCTTGTAATATAAAACCTTTTCTCATTTCCTCCAGCTTTATCAATTGCATAAGCATACTTGACTTTTTCATGTTTGTCTTTATATAACCACTTAGTATTTCAGACTTTCTTTTGCTATATTTTAGGGTTTCTTTTCTTTTCTTATCTTTTCTTTTCTTTTCTTTGTTTTCTTTCTTTTCTTTCTTTCTTTCTTTCAATATTCCTATCAGAAAGATACCCTTACGTGCCTAACAGCTTAGTTGTTTATCTCCCAGCTGATAAATGGCAAACTATACCTGGTAGTGGTGTTAACTTGTTGAATCCTAGTACCTGTCTGTCACTGTCCTGCAGCAAAGCTTTGACCGTTTATGTTCTTTTTTTTTTTTCCTTTCTTCTTGTGGGTTTTTTTCTTTTGGCATACTGTGTGACATTTTGGTTTTTGTTGTGGTGTTTCTGACTCTTTGTGCCTTTCCTTTTGTGTTTGTTTTCCCTCCTTTTCTCAGTTTGCAGCGGGGCCTCGACCTGCCCATCATCAGGTACTGTACCCTTGCCCCTTCACTCTCACCCATAATAATAGGCGGAGGCACCAGTAGCTGCTGACTCTGAGAATGCTGCCGTTCCCAGGCCACTCTGCTCCTCTCTCCAGGAGCTGCAGCCTCACGGGGTCCCCTTCTTCTCATTCTCCACTAACCACACAGCACTTGGTGCTTAACAGACCCTTTCCCTTCTGCTTATGGCACAATATAAAAATAATAATAATAGAGCTTTTCCCCCAAAATAATTGCTCTGAGTTTAGAGAACCCTGAAATTTTTTCAATAAATTAAGCCCTTCCAGATTCTGTGGGTATCTGTACTGTTTACATTTAACTGAGTGGAACAGGCAACATTCTAAGGGTTTTCTGTTAACATTCTGATGTAACTTGTATTGATGTGTATAAAATAACATTAGTATTTCTAAAACCACTTACCCTCAGTTGCTAACTGAAATCTAATATCCAATTAACAATAATATATATTCATTTGCTGCAGAGAATTAATTTTAGCCTGTTGGTTCTCTTAAATGAAGTGATTGTGTAAATTAAAATACAAAAATGTATATGCTGACACTAATTTATTTAGCAGGAATATACTAGAGGAGGTGGTTTCGGAGAAAAAGACTTTGGCAGGGTTTTCCCCTCTATTTTCAAATAGTTTTTTACAGAGTGTTCTGAAACATTTTCTTCTGCTAATAGAAAGGGCCTAGGCTTTAGAATTGTACAGATCTGGGTTCTGGTTACCACCATATTATCACATAACCAGCTGGATTAAACATCTTTTTCTGAGCCTCAGTTCCCTCTTACGTAAAATGGGAATAAATACCCTCTACATTAGAGATAAGATTCCTAAGGCATGTGACACAAGTAAGCAGTCACAAAGTAAGCTTAATGCAATATAGTATGGTTTGGTAAAACAGGAGAAATGTTACCAGTGTCTACCTGTGTTATCATAGTTAAAAATTCTTACTACTGAGTAAGTGGGCATTTTAATTGAAGGATTTCATTGTCTACCAGTGACTAAATGCAAGGCTCTATTTCTCAAAACAAGAGTCTTTCCAAGTTAGAGGATATAAAAGCCAAGCAAATTCTGAGATGCTAAAGACACTTTGCAGGTGAACTCAGAGGTGGTTGTATGAAGTGGATGGCAGTTCTTTGGATTAGATGAAGAAATAAAACTCGGCTAGTTCTTTGTATCAACAGACAGTATTGTTAAAGTACTTGAAGAGCTTGGAATTTGGTGTCACCTAGACCTAGGTTTGACTCTTCTTTATTAACTGAGTGGTTTGGGGTAGGTTATTCACTGTTCTCAGCCTCAGTTTTCTCATTTGTAAAAGGGGCACAGTATTAATACCCATCTTAGGACCATTATGAAGAATAAATAAAATAATACAAGTAAACTGATTAGCAGTGTTTAGCACATACCAAGAATATATGGGGTAAGATTACTAGTAATTTAAAAAAAGATAATCTCTTAGGTAAAAAGATTGATGATAAATTTAAAAAAATTTTTAGTCAAGGACCATAGAGGCCAGGCTTGAATTTTAGTCAGGGATCAAGCCAGAGAGATACTTCTAACAGAAAAACCCAGGAGAACTCTGTTCAAGAAGTAGAGTAAAAAGAAACTGTTGATTAAGTAAAAACATTTTTGAGCTCCTTTGTATAAGGCTAAATATTTCTTTCTTTCTTTTTTTTTTTTTTAATATTTTTATTTATTTCTAGGAGAGAGAGAGAGAGAGAGACAGCGTGAGCAGGGGAGGGTCAGAGAGAGAGGGAGTCACAGACTCTGAAACAGGCTCCAGGCTCTGAGGTGGCAGTCAACACAGAGCCCGACGCGGGGCTCGAACCCACTAACCGCGAGATCATGACCTAAGCGAAAGTTGGACGCTTAACTGACTAAGCCACCCAGGCGCCCCATAAGGCTAAATATTTCTATTCAATAATGATGGTTCTTAAATAAGGACCTTTATAAATAAGGCTTTTTAAAACAATAGGTCTTTTTTAAGGAAAATTTGTCTTTTGAACTTTCTTCTGAGCTAAAGTCTTATGATACGCTTTGTCTTTCTTCTATTTCAAAAATCAAGGAAAACTTTAAGGAATCTTGTGATAAGAGGTTGGTTTCAGTTGTATAATCATTTTTCATTTGTAATAGGACTCACTCAAAAAAGTATTGGCAGATTTGTCCTTTATTTAGCTATAGGATGATACTTGTAAAATTATGGCATGTTTTAACCATTAAGCAAAGTTGAACCACGTATGTCTATATTCTTATTATTCATCAACAAGGAAAATAATGACTTTCTGACACTAATTCTTAAAGATAGATTCTTGCGATGCAGCATAAATACAGAGCGTTGCTTTTGGATACAAAAACTTTGGGTATCTGGGTGCTTTTTGCTCTGGCATTCCCTCCCCCCCTTTTTTTTATACTTTTTTTGAGACAGAGAGAGACAGAGCGTGAGCAGGGGAGGATCAGAGAGAGAGGGAGACACAGAATGTGAAGCAGGCTCCAGGCTCTGAGCTAGCTGTCAGCACAGAGCTTGACGCGGGGGCTCGAACCCACAAACTGCGAGATCATGACCTGAGCCGAAGCCGGACACTCAACCGACTGAGCCACCCAGGTGCCCCTGGCATTCCTCTTTCTAAATACCAGCTAGAATTTTTTCATTACACCTCAGAGAATTAAATAAGGAAATAATGTAACTTTGGTTGAGGCAGTAGCAGGAATGAGTGACCTTGGAGAACTGGAGGGGGAGGGGCGTGGTGTTGAAGTGACAGCTGCTGAGCCGGAGCTGCTGTGCCAGTATTAATGGCATAGAGCACATTAGGAAGAGTTTGCTCTTCTGTGTCCATAGATGTACCGGCTGGTTTGGTCTGTTTCACTCTGGAATAGGTATTGGCATTTTGAGTGGGATCTCCAGTTATGAAAAACTTCCCTGTAATTGCAGTTCATTTGGCAACCTTAGGGCTCTGAATGCCAGTAGAATTCCCCCAGTGACAATTAAAAAACAAAACAAAACAAAACAACACTACCTTCATATGTTTTCACGTAACCGTGGAGGTGATACTGTTTCTCATTTGACAGTCACTGGCTGAAGTCTGTATTGAAAATGATCTCTTCAGATCTAAAGTCAAGTAGAGATTCATAGAGGAGATGCTTGTAAGACAAAACAGCACATAGAGACTTGGATAGAGGAAGCAGTGCCGTGAAAACATTGAGTGGTTTACAGAGAATACGTTTTTAAAGGGAAAACATCTATGTCCTAGATTATTTTTGGTTTGTTGTGAATTGGAGACACAAATGGTTTTTTCAGTTATGGCAGTTTACTTTGGTCAGAAAGAATTAAATTGAGAGTCAGAATTAGTGAATAAATTTCTCATTTATCCTATATCACCTTGTTCATCAGTGACTCCCTTTCTGATCACATATCCTTTCATTCTTTGACCTTTTCTTTCCCCACAAAATAATTTGATGCTGGATGATGTTTTATATGATTGCTGTTTCTAAAGTCCAACAGTAAATATATAACTTTTTGTGAGTGCTTAGTAACAATTGTTTCTCTGAACATTATGAAGAAAATAAGTATTGTTATTTCGGTAAGCTAATTGGAGGTAATTGCTTGTGAAAAGAAAACATGATTGTCCAGTTTAGTAATCTAGAATCTATATATATATATATTTTTCTTCTTTGTAAAGTGAAGTTACCTGAATTGAAATAAAATACATAAGATTTTGGATAGCAAATATTTTTAACTTAATAGGACCATGAAATTGTTATAGAATATATTTCTTGAGACTACTTTTATTTAGAATATCTTTCTGTGTGGCCATCCAGTGTTCCTATTCTGTCCCTCAAGTCAGGGATTACATGCTCTAGGTAGAATTACATCTGCCATGTCTTCTTCCGTTCATTTTTGGCTTTTGCAGAGATTCTTCAGGTTAATTAGAATGTTCTATTCTTTTTGGCATTTTGCAATCTGAAGAGAGCATTAGATTAGAATAACAGTTTTCTTCAAGGGTAAAAGAAGTACTAAGTAATTTTATATGCGAACACCCTTGGCTTGAGAAATATGTCAACTATTTTTACTCTGGTGTTTGAAAATCCCAAGGTAATTAGAAACTGAAAGAACAGAACAGAACGTACACTCATAAGTAAAACAAGTCACTTGGTATAATGTAGATTTTGACTTGTGTTATTTTCATGTTTGGTAGCTGATATTTGTGTAGTTGTAGTTTAAAGTTACTTGTCTTCCTGTCCTTATTTTACTTTTGGGTTTCACAACAGAGACTGACTGTTGGTTTTATATTATGGCTGAGTAGTCTTTATATGTTGAGAGAGACCAGGGAATTGGTATTTAAGACTTTTCATAGAACAAAAAGTATCCTGCAGTGTGTCAGTACATGATTTTAGTTCACATAGTGTTGGAGAAAATGCTATATTCAGAGCAATTGGATTTAATACAAACAAATAAAACCTTCATAAAACATAACAGTATTGGGCATCAGGGAAGTATGTTACCTGGTGGCCAGCATTGAAACTGTGCGTGTTTTCCTATGTACTTTTGTTCTTTTTGCTAAAAGAGTAAAAGAAAACAGCTGGCTGTTGTTGTTGTTGTGTTTTTTTCCATTATGACCCTTAAAGGTTTTTATACTCATAGTTGTGCTATTATATTTGAAGTCTTCGTTTCTGGTAGAAAAATAGTTGTATTGCTCTAGGCAGTTTCTTAGATTTGGAAAGTAAAATAAATGAAGGCTTAGGGCTTACCTCTGGGGCCAGACCTGGCACATCAGAGTTTAATGGATATTACTTAGAAATCAGATCAAGCATTTATGCAGTCTTAAGACGAATGCTTAGGGTTTTCAGAGCTTACTATAATGCAGTCATGGGCAATTTTATCTGGTGCCTTACTGATGAAAGCATTGTAGGGTTACAGCAGAGATAGTAAAGAAAATATAGGTTAGGAGTTGCCATAACAGGGAATCTTAGCTTTACTACAAACTGGCTTTGAGCATCTGATTTCTTATCTGAGAAATGATAGAATATGCTCATAAATGATAACATATTGAAGTGTTAACAACAGTAGCACCTTTTTCCTAAGGGTGTTGTGAGGAGAGGATTCCAGTACTTGCCTGTCAGAGTTCCTCACATAGAATAGATCCTTGGTAAATATCAATTTCCTTTAGCAATGAGACAGCCTGCCTTTCATCTCCTTTTTATCCACGTATTTTTACCTATGAGTAAAGTATTCTACAAGGATGTTCCTTTCCCAGACTCTACTTTTTGGTCAGACAGAACACCTTCTGTTCCTGACAGAAGCCTTAGGGTTTTTTACCCCCCTGCCCTTTGACATAATCCTCTGGAGCAGTAACTGTCTAATAGAACTTTCTGTGATAGTGAAAATGTTCTGTGTCTGTGCCATTCACTATAGTAGCTACTAGCCACATGTGGCTATTGAGCACTTATACTGTGTAATGCAGCTGAAGAACTGAATTTTTAATTTAATACTAATTTAAGTTCTCAGATATGGCTAGTGGCTATTGTATTGGAAACCTCAGCTCTAGGGTTTACATCTTCTAATTCTTAATGAAATGTTAAAGTATGTAATATTGGCCACATGCAGGGAAAATACACAAAGAATTTAGAATGTAATAGCCTTCGTTATACATCTAAGTCAGTAGAATCTCTGGTTGAGTGTTATCCCATTATGTGGACTCTTTACTGCTTGTCCCTTTGTAACTTGTCAGAAGATAATAGCACTGTTTTTTCTCAGGAGTATTTTAGAATTTTTGAAGATATTAACCTAAAAAATTCATAATTGCAAATCTTACTGTTCTTCCAGTAGGCTGAGCAATAACTTGCAGAAAGCTAGGTGTTTCAGAGGCATATTTTTGATATAATTTTTATTGCTTTGCAAATAAAGTATGCAGTAGTTTTTTTTCCCATGTGGGAACTAATGTGATTGAATATGGTTTTTCTAGTTAAAGATGAATAGGTAGTTTTCAGAGAACTTTTTAAAACTTTTTATTATAGAAATCTGTGAGGTTTTTTTCTTTTTTTGCTTTTTAAGTTTATTTATTTTGAGAGAAAGAATGGGGGTGGAGACAGAGAGGGAAAGAGAGAGAATCCCAAGCAGGCTCCACACTGCCAACAACACAGAGCTCGACGTGGGGCTCAAACTCACGAACTGTGAGATCATGACCTGAGCCAAAACCAAGAGCCAGACACTTAACTGACTGAGCCAGGTGCCCCCAGAGAGCTTTTTTTCCCCTTTATGTTTTTTGTTTGTTCATTCATTCGTTCGTTTGTTCATTCATTCATAGAACATGCACACAGAAGGGAGAGGGAGAGGGAGAGAGAGAATCCCAAGAGAGAGAATTCCCTCTGTCAGCACAGAGCTGATGTAGGGCTCAGTCCCACAGACCATGAGAGCATGACCTGAGCCAAGAGTCGGATGCTTAACCAACTGTGCCCTCCAGGCACCCCAGGAGAACTTATAATTATTACATAGTTTTTTAGAGATCACCTTGTCTTTTGATGATCTTAGAAGGGGGAGTTCATGAGAAGTGATATAATTACCAGCATCTTCAAAAAATATTACTAATGTATCCAGGAAACTTTTGGTAATGGTATAATTATCATATCTATAGAAGGATTTTCTAAGAGATAACATTTTTCTTCTGGCTTCTAGAATGTTTCAGTGAAAGTCTGCTGTCACGAGTACTCTAAATTTACCCCAATCTGTTAAATGTTCCTTAACCCTTTGGAGCTCAAATGAGGGCTAATGCTTTTGTATGCCATTCTCCTGGCATACTAGTGGACAATGAAAGATAAAAGGCTTAACACAGATTGAAATCCAGTTTGGAGATGATACTTATTATAATTCCTCCCTTCTTTTACCTAGTCTTTTTCAGCATTGTCATCAGTGATTTGGTTTAATGACATGCCTGTCAAATTTGCCGATGCTTATGTGGTTTTGACATTGCATGGTCTATTTGGAATCTAAAAGTATCTCTACAGTCTGAAATGTTGGGTTGAAATTCACCAGATAAATATTCTTTTTTAAATAAAAATTTTTTTAAATGTTTATTTATTTTGGGGGGAGAGAGACAAAGTACAAGTGAGGTAGGAGCAGAGAGGGAGGGAGACAAAGAATCCGAAGCAGGCACCAGGCTCAGGAGCACAGAGCCTGACGTGGGGCTCAAACCCACAAACTGCGAGATCATGACCTGAGCTGAAGTCATACGCTCAACCTACTGAGCCACTTAGGCGCCCCTAAATTCGCCAGAAAAATTTTCAAAGGAACAACATACAAGATTCCTTTGTATGTTCCCGTACAAGAACACCTCTTTACGTGTACATACAAAAGTGAAGACCATGACTTATTGTTAGGTTATATGTAAAGAAGACTTAAGGATTTTTAAAAGATTGTATGTAACTCAGTACCAATCAGTAGTAAAATATGGTTGACAAAAGGTCTCCTGTTATTCTTGGTGTTATTAATGGAAATGTAGTCAGCCAGAATCAGAGACAGATGTTGCTCTTTAATTTAGCAACAGATACATTTATTGAGTGAGGCCAGGTACTTTCTGGGCAGACACCACCTGGATCGTTGTGTTTGGTTCTGTATTGAGTCAGACTTTGAGCAATGGAAACCTATTGAGAGAAACCTGAAGAGGGAATTCAAAATCTTAGTTCGAGGGATAGAGTGTGGAAGGTGGTGATTGGCTTTGAGAAAAAATAGACATTGGTGTCAAAGTAGGTTGGCAGTGATGGCTGTCTTCAGATAACTTTAGAAATTTGTCACTTCCACAGTAGAAGGCATTGGCTTTGATGTGATTTTAGGAAGAGTTATTGGACCGAGTAATCATCTGTAGATGATACAGAGAGAGAAATTTGGAGCCAGTAGGAGGGAAGACCTCTGCAGTGTCAGAACTCCGTTTGACAATGAAATGGAACTGTGTCTTGGGTTGCTCAAGTTTCATAACCCCAAGGCCATTTCATGTAAGAGATTTAAACTGTACGTATGTGGTTAGATTAAATGGCCTGTACTGTCCTTACATGCAGGTGAGTTTGATTCTTTTAATTATTCTTCATCACTTATTGGAGAGGAAAAGGGATTCTGAAGCATTGCAAGCACTTTGGAAAGGCCCATTCACATTCACACCTTCTTTTTAATAATCTATGGTTTACTGCCATGCCCATCCACAGATTTTTAATTTCCTGTACCACTATTAAATCATAATCTAAATTTACAGTTGAATGGCTAGGAGAGGGTGCAAAAAAGAGAATATTCATCTCTTTTTATATCTTTGCTTTTCCAGCCATTACACCTTTTCTAGTTCTTTTGATGCTAGAATCTTGTGTGTGTGTGCGCACCCGTGCTGTGGGAGTGGGGAGCAAGGAGGGAAGGAGGGTCAGAGGAACTTCTTAAGGGGGGGAAGAAAAGCTCCAGATTGCCTGTCCTTATAAAAATCTTAGTGCAGTGAGATTGAGTAAAAATAGGCCTGTTAAATGTTGTACCAAGCATGTTACAAGCATATGAACAGGTATCAATTACTTTAAGGGAGACAGAGAATTAGAGTCTTATAAGTAGAAGAAATTTGGTTTCCTGAATAATAAGCATGAATTTTGTGAAGGAACTGATGGAACATTTTTCTTGCCAGGAATCAGTTCTGGTCGAGGGATATGCATCCCTTAGTGTTTTGAATAAAGGTCTCAACACATCGCTGCAGCTTTTGAAAAAGTGTCTTCAGACTGACAATTGTTTGAAAATATGAGGGGTGTTCCACTTCGTGAGAAGTGAAGTGTGTAACAGTTAAAGTTAGAGAACTAACCCTGTGTTTAAACAGAGGGATTACAGATGGGAGACCTTTAGTAAGGAACTTAATCTCCCTGTCCCTCAGTTTTCCCATATATCTAATGGGAGTGTTAATAGTACCTGCCTTAGAGGTTTGTTGTGAGAATAATTTAATTAATATGCAAAAAGTTTAGAGGTTCCTGGTAGGTAGTAAGCGCTATTTAAATTTTCACTCTTACTTAGTGTGCACATATGAATATATTTTTCTACGTTGATTCAAAGCTGAAATCTTAGTTTATAAAAAATTGCATGTCTACATAACCATAAATTTTGTGTTTTATTGAGTTCAGCTGTACAGTAACCTTAGCAGTATTACCAGAAACACTTATTCGTTTCTCTTTTAAAACCACTGAAGAAAATAGTCTCCATGCTATTCAGAATTCTCCTTGAATAAACTATAATTGCAGTTATTCTAAATAGGCTGGTTAAAACCCCAAGCAGAGGAGTTGGAAAAGAGTGCCAAGGAAAGGACTCACATACAGTAAACTGTTGCATTTGTGGGGAAACTGACCATATCTGCTTTTCTGGCTCTGCACAAGTTAATAGCACTGTGTCTCTTCAGGCAGTAAAGACTTGGACAACATTTGATGATAATATAGCCACAGTAGATAATTACCTGTTCTGTTTGATACTGTCCTTGTCTTGGCTGCCCTCTAGAGTTGGTGGAAAAGGATCTTACAGGAGTAAGATTTCTATTACATACAATATCTAGTAATGCTCAATCAGTTGAGTAAATGAATGACTATTCTCTCCTTGAGACCTATAATAGTTCTGTGGCCCCTGATAAGATTATCTAAGTTATAAAAATGCTTAAGTTCACTTCTAAAATGTGTTTATAGCTCACATACATTGATGAGTAATAGATTCTACCTGCTGTGTAATTAAGAGAAGTGAAGTGAAGTCTTTGGTGGAAAGTTTACTAGTTCAGGGCTCTTGGTTGAAGTCAACAGAAATTCTTGTGTCTGTTACCAAAACTGTGTCGGTGGAGATAACTAGAAGGCTTGCTATTGGTGTGGCCCAGCCCAGTTTCCTCTATTACCAACTAGTTTGCTTCTTGTACTTTCTTCTCATCTCCATCAGCTACTCTCTGTGGCCTCCCCCATTGACTCCATTCTCCTGCTGTACTGTCTGTTGCTTTTCTGTGACTTAATCTCTTTAGGGCTTTCTTTGTCCTGGGTTATAAAGGCCAAATGGGGATGAGCCTTGGGTGCTGGATTCTAATTCTTCCAGTTGAGCACAAGATGAAAAGTTATTTCTTCTATCACATTTGGGTAGCCTGATGCTTAAGAGTAAGATAGGATATGACTTGAGTGGGCCCAAAGGTCAAAGCTCACCTTGCCTTTATTTGGGCCAATAGAAATACTCCTATCTGGAATTGTGAGACAAATCAGGAGATTTTGGAGCTAGACCACATTTTAAGAATAGCTTCAGATTTCCCCATTTTAAAGCTTTAAGTGGCCTCTTATATGCTGTGTTAGTTGAGAAAAGCAGGTTTCTGGCCTGAAGGGTCTGATAAATTTTGAAGAGCCTAATTATTTCTTAGGACTTTTGTAAACTTTTTTTTTTTAATTAGCTTATTTATTTTGAGAGAGAGTGAGCAAGTAGGGAAGGGGCAGAGAGAGAGGGAAAGAGAGAGAATCCCAAGTAGGCTCCTTGCTGTCAGCACATAGACCAATGCGGGGCTCGGTCTCACCAACCATAAAATCAATAAGAGTAGGATGCTTACTTAACCAACTGAGCCACCCAGTCGCCCCTGTAGAATTTAAAATAATGAATGGCTCTTTATTATTACCTCTGTTCTCCATTAAAAATGGAAAGTGGATCATTAAGAAGCTAAATAACTAATGCCAAATTACATAATGTGTGTTTGTAGAGCCAACAGTAGGAATCAGTAGTGCCAACTGTACTTGTGCTACTAAGCAGACATCCTCTCAAACTGTTATAACTTGTGGCTACTATTAGAATACTTTTGCCACTGGATTTATTTTCAATTAAATGTGATTTGAATCTTCAATTCCTGCGTCCTTGAATTCTCAAGTAGAGAATTGTCATTCTGATTTTCTAATCTTCCTTCTTCTCCTGTTATTACTAAATACCAAGATATTTTTGTTGAGCTGCATGCTATGTCCTACCCCTTCCTACTGATCTATAAGCTTTTCCATTGGCTTTCTTTCTGTTTCCTGCTGCTTTCTTGCTTCATAATTGAAGGGAGGATTCAGACCCATCCAGGTAACAACTACTGGTTCTGCATGGCCTCTTTATTACTCTATTCCCTTATTATTATTACAATGAGACAATTACAGTTGATTGCTGATGAATACACATGAATTCATGGTGGGAATTTACAATTGGTATATTGTTTTCAAGGCTTTTAAGCCTGCAGTGAGAACCATAAATAACCACAGCTACTGGCTGCCATTTGATAAATTTGAGTTCTGTTCCTTCCAGACCATTCTTAAGTCTGTCTAGATTTTCTACTTTCATTGCAAAAACTATTCAATAAAGTAAAACTGGGTTCAGTTTAATATGGGTTGCCACTTTTTAGGAAGGAAGGCCATTCCCATCATGTGACAATCAGCACATGACTACCCTATAGGTAGTTTTAATTTAACTTGACTGAGATGAAAATATTTATATCCAGGTTGATTTCTTGTTCTTCCAAATATTTTATAAATTACTTGAATGGTAGTTTTTAGGGGACTGCTTTTAATTTTTAGTAAGTTGATTATGAGCCACCTACTCTTAATGAAATAATCAGTACTTGTATATAGTAGAACAAGTTTTAGAGAGACAGAAGCTTTTCTTATGTTTTATCACAGAGTTAAAAAATTAATAATTATGGTATAGAATTTTTAGTTTAAATTAGCTGAGATTTCATTTTAAAAGTGAGACCGCCCTATTTTCACACGTGTGACAGCACTGATCAAAACTTGACTTGGTGTGCCTAGTGTTGGATATGTTTTGTGATCCCAGCCATAGGCAGTTTGTCTCTTTTCATGTATATCGTATTTCCAATTCAAGTTGATAACCTTTTTATTAGTGGAAAAAAGGAGAAAGCTCAAGATAGTAAAATTTACATGTTTCTCTTTGTAAAAAATATATATGAATATTTTTTTCTCCCCTCCTCAGTTTTTTCAGAGGCCTCAGATACAGCCTCCTAGAGCTACCATCCCGAACAGCAGTCCTTCCATTCGTCCTGGTGCACAGACACCCACTGCAGTGTATCAGGCCAATCAGCACATCATGATGGTTAACCATCTGCCCATGCCGTACCCAGTGCCCCAGGGTCCTCAGTACTGTATCCCACAGGTAAAGTATCTCCCCGGTCTGTGTGGTCCAGCGCTAGAGTGAGGATTAACTCAAATTCTCATCAGAAGAAGCGGGTAGAGGGGTGATAGCAATGGTTTTTAGTAATATGTGAACTTTCTTGTTGGTTATAAGTCTAGCCATTTTGTCATTTTCCATAGTATTGTAACAAGATATTTCTATGTTTCTTTTCTTAAGTTTTTCTAAGATGTTAGAGAAATTATTTTTATCTCCTGGCTTTCCCCCCCGTCCCTTCCTCATATCCAGCTTCTCTAAAATAGACTCAGTAATTACACTGTTCCTATGATATCATTCAATTCCATTGAAAGCTACCATCCTGAAATAATTTTACAGTGAGCTGATGTCTGTCTGTGTACTGATTTGTTGTATGGTTTTACCTAATGCATTTACTTCTTCATCCTCACTGCATCTTGATGGCAAGCAAGCATTTTTTTAAATGTATTTAACCAAGTGTTTTCACCTTATTTAAGTAATTCTCTTATATATACACACACATATATGAAAATTTTTTTATAGTAAGCTACCTTCATGTTATTTATAAATGTCTTTAATTTCTCTTTTCTAGTACCGTCATAGTGGCCCTCCTTATGTTGGGCCCCCACAACAATATCCAGTTCAACCACCAGGGCCAGGGCCTTTTTACCCTGGACCAGGACCTGGGGACTTCCCCAATGCTTATGGTAAGTAAGTATGTATGAAATATTGAGCAATTTCTGCTAGTTTTTTGTGTTTACTTCATTTTGTTGTTCTGCTAATCAGTTTAGGCATTGAGGTTTAGTGTTGTAAAGAATTTTGAAATAAAATGTTGCAAACAGTTCTGACCTGAAAGCTTTTTAGAGAGTGGCTTACAAGAAAATAGTATTTCAGAAATATATTTACTTAATGACATCTTCTGAAAGGGCTAGTAATTCTGTTGCAAAGAACTCATGTCTCAAGGTTCTGATATCTTCAACCAAATCATCATTACCTGGATTGTTACTAGATTTTTGCTGATAGAATAAATATACAGTTGACCCTTGAACGACACAGATTTGGACTGCATGGATTCACTTATACATGGATTTTCTTTTCAGTAAATACAGTATAGTGTTGTAAGTGTATTTTTCTTCCCTATGATTTTCTTAATAACTTTTTTTTTTGAGCTTTTTTGTTAAGACTGTATGTACAAAATATGTGTTAATCAGCTGTTAACTTTATTGATAAGGCTTCTAATCAGCACAGGCTATTAGATAAAATTTTGGAAATTCCAAACTTACACATGGACATTGGCCTGTGTGCAAGGGGTCAAAGGGTACCCCTTACTTGTGCATTGTTCAAGGGGCAACTATACCTTATGTCTTTCCTATGATTTCTTTATCTCCAATCATTTATTACCATTTACCAAAGCCTTTGTTAAGGTTTTTCTACTAGAATGTACTATCCACAAAGGCAGGAAATTTTATTCTTTCGTTCACTTCTATATCCCTAGCACCTAGAGCAATGACTAGTAAGCAGTTGGGAGTGGGATGACTGAGTAGAATTAGTATCCCCATGATTCCATTTCTGCAAAATTGTGATATGATCTGTGTCATAGGAAGATTTTGAGGATTAGCGAAGTGAAAATGCCTTGAAAAATCACAAATGTTTTTAATGTACGAAATAAGTGCCATGTTTGTACTTTGTAAGCCAGTACTAAGGTAAAGAGTAATGAAAATGACATATTATTCAATAAACTTCTACCACTTGCCAAATTTGCTTTATTATATAGAAATTGAATTCTAAGGGGTAAAATCAGCAAATACTAGAAAAATTAAGCTTTAGGTTTCAATAAGCACTGATCTTTTCTGCTATCAGAAAGGACATATTAAAATTTTAGCTTGTTCTTTTGAGAGTAATCTATTATAAACATGTGTCTAGTAACCAGTTTCCTAACATTGGGATTTAGTGTCTCAGTTAAAAACCTTTACAACAGAATTAACTGGTATTAGAATAGCCCAAAAAAAGTTTCCTTTAGGTTTTGAGGTGAAATAGACAAAGGAACCAAGTGTTAACCTGGGTTTACTTCTTTTAGAAAAGAGAAAACCTTTCTGTTACCTGGGTTACTGCTGCTTGTGAACTGCCCTTTCAAAATGATACATTTTATAATTGCATTAAATGTCTCAAGTATGTATATATAAAACACAGCTTTATTGAAATTGTATTTTTACTAAGAAATATTGATATTTTCCAAACAACATGTACTGCATACATGTGTTGTTTTTGTTTTAATTAGGCTCCATGCCCATTGTGGGGCTTGAGTTTATGACCCTGAGATTAAGAATTCTATATTCTACCTATGGAGCCAGCCAGGCACTCCCATATATGTTTTTTAAAGTAAAATAATACTTGTGCATCACCAGCTCTGACATAGAATGTTGCCAGGACTGACTATTGAAGCGTTCCTTGTTTGCCCCTTCAATTTCGTTTGAACTTGCAGTTTTCAGACCACCTCAGTGCCTTGGTATTGGCACTTATTCTATAAATTTAAATCCAGTTAAGATTATTTAGAGGCGCCTGGGTGACTTAATTAAATGTCTTGAGTTCAGCTCAGATCATGATCTCACGGTTCAAGAGTTCAAGTCCCATGTGGGGCTCTGTGCTGACAGCTCAGAGCCTGGAGCCTGCTTTGGATTCTGTGTCTTCCTCTCTCTCTGCCCCTCCCCTGCTCTAGCTCTGTCTCTGTCTCAAACATAAATAGAACATTAAAATTTTTTTATAAACATAAAAATAAATAATAATTACTTTTTTTTCATTTTTATGTATGGGGGGGCAGAGAGAGTGGGATAGAGAGATTCTTTTTTTTTTTTTTTTTTTTTTTAAATATTTTTATTTATTTCTAGGAGAGAGAGAGACAGCGTGAGCAGGGGAGGGTCAGAGAGAGAGTGAGACACAGACTCTGAAATAGGCTCCAGGCTCTTAGCTGGCAGTCAGCACAGAGCCCGATGCGGGGCTCGAACCCACGAACCGCAAGATCATGACCTAAGTGAAAGTCGGACGCTTAACCGACTAAGCCACCCAGGCGCCCCTGGGGTAGAGAGATTCTTAAACAGGCTCTGTACCATCGGTGCAGAGCCAGATTCAGGGCTTGATCCCGTGAACTGTGAGATCATGACCTGAGCTAGAATCAAGAGCCAGATGCCTAACCAACTGATCCACCAAGGTGTCCTAAATAAAATTATTTTTAAGTGTAAAATTGGGGGTACCTAGGTGGTTCAGTCGGTTAAGCGTCGGACTTCGGCTCAGGTCATGATCTCACGGTTCGTGGGTTTGAGCCCCGCATCGGGTTCTGTGCTGACAGCTCAGAGCCTGGAGCCTGTTTCAGATTCTGTGTCTCCCTCTCTCTATGCCCCTCCCCGCCTCAAGCTCTGTCTCTCTCTGTCTCAAAAATAAACATTAAAAAAAAAAAAAAAAAAAGTAAAATTGGCTGTTGATATTATCTAGAATTTATTGAATAGAAAACTGTAAGGTGACATGGTCTGTCAGAGTAAACATGCTAAAATCCACAGAATTTTCTTTTAATCCCATGTTGCAAAGGGAGTGCAATTTTATCTTCTAATTTATAAAATCATTTTGGAAGATGTCTCACTAAATTCTACCCTAGAGGTGCCTGGGTGACTCAGTTGATTGAGCGTCCAGCTGTTGATTTCAGCTCAGGTCATGATCCAAGGATGGTGGAATCGCACTCCATGTTGGGCGCTGCACTGAGCATTGAGCCTGCTTGGGATTCTGTCTGTCCCTCCCTCCCCCACCCTCCTGTCCTCCCTCTCCCCCTTGCCCCTCTGCCATGCTCTCCCTCTCTGTCTCTCTCTAAAAAAGAAATAATTAAATGAATTCTAATCTGTTTATTTACAAATTATATAAATGGCCTTTTGACTCAGAAAAGGTTATTAAAATTCTATTATAAACCTGTGCCGGCCTTCTTTATTGTTCTTAATGCCACTACAGTATGTATAGAAACAATATAGATGAGTTTATAAATAGGGAAGTATTTCGCTGATTTGTATATACAATATTGTAACATATTTGGCTTTATTTATTTCTATTACATACAAACCATATTTGTTTATTTGCACAAAAAGCAGGATATTAAGGGGCAGTTGTATCTCAGATATTGTTGATGTCTGCTCCCTTTGTTAGATATTTTTTCTTCCTGGGGAAATTCTTAGGCAGATTCAATATCTATCAAGTAGGCAATTTGTCATCTAGATCAAAAGCACTGTTTCCCTAGTTTCCTTAAGATGAAAAAAAAATCTGAAAATAATTTTTCATTATGAAAGTAACCAAATTAGTGATGAAAGATAGAAATATAAAATGTATAAAGTTAAAATAGCCAATTTTTCTCCCTACTTCTCTCCCTTAAAAAATAATGATTTAATAGACCAATATATACTTTTTCCATTTAAATGATTTTTAATACAAATGGACACATAAAATTTATAATGTTCTAAAACTTCTAGTCTCCCCCGCCACACACACACATCTCACAATATATTCATGGACATCTTTCCATTTTATTATCTATAGAATTTCAAGCTACATAGTTTTCCAGTTTAGGAATGAATCAAAATTTATAATCCAGTCCTCTATTGATAGGAGGTTTAGATTATCTTCATTATTTTGGCAGATATTTTAGTTGTAAAGACTCACTAGTTAATATGCTTTTCGATCAGACTTAAAAGTCCTGATCCAGCAGTTCCCATCAATTCTAGGTTCTTCAGGTCTACCACCTTGGGGCAGCTGTTTGACCTGATCGTCTAGAAGCCATAAACACCCCCCTTCCTATTTTCTTTACTTGGAATCTTCTCTTGGATCCTCTGATCCTGATGTCCTCCCTTTATTCTTTTTCCTCCTCTGTTCTGTCCTTGGGTTCAGGTTAAAAGGGAGTATAGAAGGGTGCCTGGGTGGCTCAGTTAAGTGTCTGACTTTTGCTTTTAGCTCAGGTCATGATTTCTGGGTTTGTGGGATTGAGCCCTGTGTCAGAACAGAGCCCGCTTGGGATTCTCTCTCTCCTCTCTCTGCCCCTCCCCCACTCTTGCTCTCTCAAAATAAACCTTAAAAAAAAAAAAAAACCTAACAAATCTAAATCCAGTGAATTTAAATTATGCAGAATTATCCACATGGGCTTATGTGACTAACACAATTTTCAAAAATTTTCAAAAATTTCAAAAATTTTCAAAAAGAATTGGGACACCTGGGTGAATCTGTCAGTTAAGTGTCTAACTCTTGATTTCAGCTCAGATAATGATCTCACGATTCCTAAGTTTGAGCCCTGCATTGGGCTCCAGGCTGGCAGTGCAGAACCTGCTTGGGATTCTCTCTCTCTCACTCCCTCTCTATCCCACCCATGCTCTTCTCTGTCACTCTAAATTAATAAATAAATAAACTTAAAAACAGCAAGTATAGGGATCGGAGCCTAGTTCTCTGTACTGAAGCACAGCAGTCCTGTCTTCTAGGACAGAAGCCCTTCCTCTGGCTACACTGGTGAGTCAGTCTGTTTTGCAGAATTCTTAGTTCTTAGTCCTTAGCTTTTAGTTTATTCTAGTACACTAATGTTTCACTCCTCTGTTCCGTTTAAATCTTGAACAGTGATTCTCAAAGATTATTTTTACCTTCCCTGAAGTTAAATAATCAAGATCATTAAATTCTAATTCTTGCAGTGTTTTTACAGTGTTATGAAAAAATAACTGAGTAGTATTTGCTCAATGTCATTTTTCAGTTTTTTTCAAATATTTCAATGCCTGGTATATCAGGAAAATACCTCAGGAAGACTAAAATTATTTCCAGGCCAACACTGTGGGTGATGGCCCAAGATGTAAAAAATTTGGTTTGGGAACAAAGAGGTGTGGTTAGCAGTGACAGTGATACTGAAAAAGAAAAGAAAAGAAAAAGATTGAGAATTTACCTGGTAAAAGGTCCCATTCTCCTGTGCTTCAAACCAGCATACTTTCCTTTTTTCTTACTGTACCATATGATTTCTCCCCTCCCCCTTTCGTTTTCATTCTACTCTTTTCCTGAGCTCTGTGGTGATTGGATATGATATTTAGTTCCTAAAAGCTAAGGAATTCATTCATTGTTCTCCATGGTGTGTAGAGCTGGGAAACTTTCTGGCATCTTAGGTTGAATTTTATTGTGTTTGTGGAGTGTTGATTGTTGATGTGGTTGTATAACGACATTATTATTCTGAGATATTACAGGATAAATTGATTTTTATTTGCCAACCTGCATATTTAGCCACTATGTTTATCTTTGTTCCTTTGGAAAATTCAAAGTTTTGAAAGGTTTTTGGAAGATGTGCAATGTATATATAAGACAGTGTACTAGGTGGGGGCACCTGGGCTAAGGGAGTGGCTGGATAATGGCTCCGACTCTTGATTTCAGCTTCTCATAATCTAAAGGGGTTCCAACTCATGGGGTTCTCATGAGTTGGAACCCCAAGCATTGGGCTCCACACTGATAGTGCAGACCTCCTTAGGATTCTCTCTCTCTCTCTCTCTCTCTCTCTCTCTCTCTGCCACTCCCATACATACACAGTCTCTCTCAAAATAAATAAACTTAAAAAAAAAAAAAAAAAGATGGGCCACCTGGGTGACTCAGTTAAGCCTCTGACTCATGATTTCGGCTTAGGTCATGATCTTGCAGTTTGTGAGTTTGAGTCCCATATTGGGCTCTGCACTGGTGGTGTGGATCCGGTTTCAGATTCTCTCTGTCACCCCCTTGTTTGTCCTCTTTCTCTCCCTCTCAAATAAATAAACTTAAAAAATTTTTAAGAACGGTAACATGCTAAGTATTTTTTAGAATGTAGATGTTGAGATACTCTTCTGCCTTTGAGGATTGTACAGTGCACTTATTTGATATTTGTGCTTAGGGTTTTACCAATGGGAAGAAATGTAAATGCTGACTAGACAGACTAGTGGTTTCCAGGTTTTTCAATGTCTTGGTCAAATAAAATTTTAAAAAAGTAAAGTAAAATAGAGGAAGAAACTTAAGTGACTATTAGATTTTTACTTTTCCCAGTAAGAGTTGCAAAGAAAACTGCTCTTTAATGTCAGTATCAGTTCATATAATAGGAAGGCTGTTTTAAAAACAAAGAAGACTGAAATAATTTCAAAGTAGTAACAGCCCTTTCCAAAATGTCAAATTGGCAAGCCTATAACTGTGTCACTGTGTGTGTTATTATCATAATGTGATTATTTGTGTAACTTTTGCCATATATCATTGATACACTTTGTATAGACTAGGTTTTGGAGAACCACTGGTCGAGAACAGGGATCAGGAAAAAATATCAGCCCTTTTTCTATAAAGGGCAATATTGTAGGTTTTGCAGGCCATTTAGTCTCTGTTAAAACTACTGAACTCTTGCCATTTTATTTATTTATTCATTGATTGATTGATAGATAAGGTTTATTTATTTTAAGAGAGAACAGGGGAGAGGCAGAGAGAGAGAGAGAGAGACAGAATCCCAAGCATGCTCCACGCCATCAGCGAGGAGTCAGATTTGGGGCTCAAACTCAATAACCATGAGATCAGGACCTGAGCTGAGGTCAAGAATCTGATGCTGAATGGCTGAGCCATCCAGGTGCCCCAGCTCTTGTCATTTTAGTTAGAAAGCAGCCATAGATAATAGATAAAATACTGTTTGTGAGTGACTTCCAAAAAAAGTTTATTTACAAAATAAATGGCATTGCACTGGATTTAGCTTCTTGGTGTTATTGCCATACCCCTGATGTAGATAGACATGCTACATTCCATGCATGAAACATTCAGGGACATTGAGTAACAGGCCGAGTTGATAAATGGTATGTAAAAGTACTCACATTTTTTATTTTTTTAAAGAATATTTATTTTTGAGAGAGAGAAAGAGAAAAGGAGACTGAGAATCCCAAGCAGGCTCTTCGCTATGAGCACAGAGCCCAATTCAGGGCTCACACTCACCAATCGTCAGATCGTGACCTGAGCTGAAATCATGAGTCTGACACTTAACTGAGCCACCTAGGTGCCCCTTAAAATAACTGTGTGTGTTTTTTTTTTAATGTTTATTTATTGACTTTTGAGACAGCACTCACAGTAAGGGAAGGGGTGAGAGAGAGGGAGACACATAATCTGAAGCAGGCTTCAGGCTTTCAGGCTCTTAGCTATCAGCACAGAGCTCAATGCAGGGCTTGAACTTACAAAGTATGAGATCATGACCTGAGTTGAAGTCAGACACTCAACAAACTGAGCCACCCAGGTGCCCTGAAATAAATGTTTTTAAATGCCTCTGACTATATAAGATGTTGGATTAGTATTTTATAAAAGATAACCATTGTTTGGTAGGGTAGAAGGCCTGCTCTACTGGGGTCCACAGTTGACTTGATATTCTACTAATTGTGTTTAACCCCATAATGAGATATCCTGTGCTACCAGGTTTATTCAGCTGGTATTTATTATATGTGTATTATATGCCAGTCATGTTGACTCAAACCCATTCCATTAGAACAATTTAACATTTGTCTTAAAGGGATGATTCACTTTTTGGATCTTATTTCACTTAGTTTAAAAAATATGGCAAAGTGAGCATATCGTATTGCTTGTCTAGCAGCATTTGAAACCAATTTTAGGGGATTGTTTTCTCTGTTTTAGATTAGTGACATTTTACAGTAGTAAAGAATTGCTTATATAAGCTTGATATTTGAGGGGCACCCAGGTGTCTCAGTCAGTTAAGCATCCACCTTCAGCTCGGGTCATAATCTCGTGGCATGTGAGTTTGAGCCTGGCATCAGGCGTTCTGTTGTCAGCACAGAGCCTGCTTCGGGTCTTTTGTCCCTTCTTTCTTTTCGTCTCTCTCTCTGTCTCTCTCTCAAAAATAAACAAACATAAAAAGAAATAAGGTTGATTTTGAGAACTCAGATTTTACACTACCAGAAAGATGGTTATGGTGTTTTTCCCTTTTCACATTGAATTTATTAAAATCCTAGCCATGCCCCCTGTTTAGATCTTCTCCCTGTTTGATTGAGATCTGCACAGTTCTGGTACTACAAATCATATTGCTTCCAAGAAATTGCCACTTGAAGATTACTGTGATGATGGTGGGGATGGTTTGACGTTGATGTTGACAGCGATAATAGAGATAACGTTTTTTGTTTATTAAAGTACCAAAAAGTTTACCTGTGTTAACTAACTACCTTTATACCTTCATTTTTTTCCCTTCTTGTTATCGTAACTCAATATCAGTGCTACTACCAAAGTCCGGTCTTCTACTTGAGCACTGGATCCCATCACTTACACATTTAAAGTTATTTCTCTAGTTGTTGTTTTCTCCTCTTCTGGCATAATTATTTTCTTTCTCTCTTTCTGCTGGATTAGTCCTTTCAACATATAGGCATATTATTTAATTCATGTCCTAAAAATAAAAACAAAACCTCTTTTTGCTTTTCTTTATAGCAAAAATTTTAAGAAAAGGAGTTATCTATGCTCTACTGTCTTAATTTCCATCTGATTCACTACTGAACTCACCCTAATCAGGAAGCATTCCCCTTACCATTACCCATGTAACTTTTGTCATGGTCATCAGTGAATTATAATTTACTGAATCTTAGTTGACCTCTCAGTGCCAGTTGACGTAGAACTAGTGTCACAGGGACCCACCATTAAGGCTTAGGAAATGTTTCACTCTTGTAGCAGAAAAAAGCCTAACGGTGGTTCTCTGTGGGTTGGGAGAAGAATTAAACCATTCCCAATCTATAAGATGATCAGATATATTCTCATGCCTCTAACTAAATTCACACACAAACATATTCACACAAACCCTTGTTTAAAAATCTCATTGCAGGGAATGGGTGGGTCCACAGAATAGATTTTTAAAAGCAGTGCTATAGTTTAATTAGTTTTTTGAAAGGTAACTCTGATGGCCATCTGCAGGAGTTGGTTATTTAATTGTTTTCATGTTGGATAGTAACAAAAAGATCACTGTTTATGAGTGCTTGGAATCATTCCATGATCACTTTAGTAGACAGTGGGGAATTAGTGGATAGAGATGATTAAGAGGAATGTTTTTGTTACTTTTTTTTTTTTTAACTGGTTGTGTGGAGACATGGTGCCATTAGTAGTCTTATAGTGGTTAACAAAATAACTGAATGCTTCTTCTCATTTTTTTCTAATTCTTTAGGAACGCCTTTTTACCCAAGTCAGCCAGTGTATCAGTCAGCACCAATCATAGTGCCTACGCAGCAGCAGCCCCCTCCAGCCAAGAGAGAGAAAAAAACAGTAAGAGATATTTCTTAATTTTTCCTGTTTTATAATTGAATGCACACTTGCTTGTCAGGTAAGTTTACCCACAGCCATAGTCAGTATTCATCGCAGTTCACAAATGACTGCATTTTTTGTTCTTCCCTTACGTCCTTAACCACTAGACCAAAGGATTTATATGGACTTATACTAGAAGTTGCAAGTAGCATTTGCTTAATATTATTTTTCAGCGTGCACTCAGCTAGATGTGCTAGATGACACCATGCCTTCTTCAGATCTGGGAGGGTTTGTCTGCTAAGATCTTAGTAAGTGGAAGAAGTTTGAGCTCAGTTTTCACATACTGATGATTGTCCTTTAACTTAGTCCTCTTCCGTTCTACATTCAAATATGAACTGACTGGGAGAAATCAGCACGAGAACATGAGCAAAATATTAAGGACAACAAGAAAAATCCTCCCTATTGGAATAGATTTCTTTTTAGTAAGAGCAGAATTTAGAAAATGTAGTCTAAAACTTCTTGTTTTAAAGAAGTTAAGGGGCTTTGCCTCTGTCTAGTAAGGCAGACTCAAGAAAATTAGAGTGCAGTAATATATAATTCATGTTGTAGGACATCCTGTAGAAGAGTGGCTTACAACTTTTACCTATTAGGACACGCAAAATGGAATTCACAAAGATAAGATAGGTGGGAAGGATATCATCACAGTCAATACTCTTTTTTTTTTCCCCACATAGTCAATACTCTTAACAGTGCTCTCATTTAGTAAAATTTAATAAGACTCAAAACTTGGTTCTTTTATTATCAGACACAAATATCTCGTGCACACATCATAATAAACAGGACATTCCAGTGTTTCCAGACACTACAGTTGAGAAAGTATGCTTTGGAAATGCTGAAACAGCATGGTAGATGTTGGACTTGAAGAACACTCAGGATTACACAAACATTATTAAAGAAGAGAATGAAAATGGAAGATATAATAGATGCTACTGCAGAAGAAAATAGAACAATTGAATTAGAACCAATATTTAAAACTGTAGTAGAAACCAGTTTCTTCTGAAAACATAGTTGATGTTAGGAATCTTACTGAAGAACTCCTCAGACAGCTTCCAGATCTGGGTGGTTTTATTTCCTTGATATTTCCAAGAAGCCAGGTCTACCTTGGCTGCTCTCTGGAGGTAATGACAGCAGACAGGGCTTTTATGTCTCAGCACCATCAAGGATGGAAGGCCTGTATCCTGGTGCTCTCTCTCCTTTATAGCACCGTCCCCACTGATATCTGTAAGCCATTAAAAAAGTTAAGAGAACACCACACACATTGTTCTGCATCTTGCATCTTTTCACCTACCAATACCTCTTGATGATCATTCTATATCAGTACATGTAGATCTCTTTCATTGTGTCTACCGTCTGTTTGGTATTTATGGAATAAATTGGAATGTAGCATATTTGGATATGTTTGGAATGTAGCATAATTTTTTAATTACTGTCTTCTTGATCAGCCTTGAGATTGTTTCTGTGCCTTTACTGGAAGAGCCACTGTTACAGTTAGCATTCTTACATGCATATGTAAAGTTATCTGCAACATAAATTCCTATTCCTAATTACTAGGATATGTACATTTTTCATTTTGTTAACCATTTAAGACCCTTAAAACTTCCTTCTACAGAGTAACATATATTTTAAAACAATTTTATTTATGAATCTTATATTAATTTTTGCACATAAAATCAGTCAATTTGTCAGTGCTTATAAGACCGGCATTAATACTTTGCCTTTTTGACCTAGAAATTCTGCGTACTAGATCTCTTTTTAGCTTGTTATTCTAATTTGTTCACGTCGGAACTAATGTCCTAAATTTCTTTGAATGACCCCATATGGTTCTGTGACTGACATAAAGTCAGATGTAGTGATTATCAACTTTCATATTTGGTAGGTTGCCCAGGTTATACCTTTAATACATCGTATACCTGTAAGTATACTACATAGATACCCATCTCTAAATATACCATCTTATTCTGACCTTACAGATAAGAATTCGGGATCCAAACCAGGGAGGGAAAGACATAACGGAGGAGATTATGTCTGGAGGTGGCAGCAGAAATCCCACTCCACCCATAGGTAGACCCACTTCCACACCTACTCCTCCTCAGGTAAGACGGAGTCAGCCGTGAGGGATGACGCTGTGTATTTGTTCACTAACCTCTGGTAGGCTCCTCTTTTTTCTGTAGCTACTTTCTGACTTTTTATGTCCATCAGTTGTCTCAGAGCCTTGAATATCTAAATGATGTCTAAGCAGACATGTTCTTTCTCTTTACAAATTGTTATAACGTCCAGATTTTTATTGTCTCCACATTCAGAGCATTGCTGCTGCCACTCTTCCTAGTGAGCTATTGCATGATACTAAAAGGAGTTGCAATTCCTATGGAAACTTCATCAATAAATGCATATTTCATGTTTCAGTATGGAGCGCTAGGAATTAAATGCTGTGTACTATGTTCATGAAAACTTGAAGGTTGAAATTTAAACATTGTTACTTAACAATATTGTTTAGGGCAAATGCCCGGGTAATTGAGAGCACATGTAGATGTATCTTAGGTATACCTCTTGCCTTTTAGGACACCACAAATAAGCTTTTTGATTGGAGGTTGGCTTCTTTAACTATTTACATAGGTTATTAGAAAATTCTGTCAGTTCAGCACCTTTTTGTTCCTGTTACAGAATGTAGTTATCATGGTCTTCTAAAGTTCACTTTCTTGCTTTTAAAAATCAAGACATTCCAGGAGAAGCTGGAGTTTAAACTGTAAGACAGGCTGGAATTCCCAAATTTGCCAACATTATGATTTCATCACTTGGTCACTTTAAATTTTTTTTTTTTTTTTAAATATTTTATTTATTTCTAGGAGAGAGAGAGACAGCGTGAGCAGGGAAGGGTCAGAGAGAGAGGGAGTCATAGACTGAAACAGGCTCCAGGCTCTGAGCTGGCAGTCAGCACAGAGCCCGACGCAGGGCTCGAACCCATGAACCGCGAGATTATGACCTAAGCGAAAGTCGGACGCTTAACCGACTAAGCCACCCAGGCGCCCCTACTTGGTCACTTTAAATTTTGATAAACCGTTGAGAGGAGTTGAGAGATTTTCAAAGCTTCAGAATACCTGAACGCAGAGCTCTGCATATAAAACAGATAAAATGAAAAATATTGAGTTATGGGAACTGCTTTCTTCCCCCATTTCTGGCTTGATGGTGAAGGTATTCCTCAGGGCCCAGGTTATAAATATGTGATATATGGATAATTAACTATCATTTCAGAATGATAGATCCTTGAGTTGATTATAGTAGCGTAGGTTTAAAAAGTTGTTAAAAATTGATACCACAAATACATGACTGAGTTTAGAGCGCCTTAAAAATTTGTGAATTTATTTAATTTCTTCCCTGGAAGTGAACATGGGAGAGGTAATATTTACATTTTTAAGTTGTGTGCTCAGTTGTGTAGGGGCATACTACAGAAAAACTTGGAATTGGTTGATTAGAACAGTTAAATTTTGGTCTGTATTTTCCCACATTAATTAAAATATTGTCATTTTCAAGCTATATACATGACAACCTTTTGTAGATTTGTGTTCAGTTCTCACCTTGAACATGTTATTAGTATATCCTTGCATTTTAATTCCCTGTGGTTTCATTTCCTTTCAGCTTACCAGCCTTGATATCCTACCCGCTTTTGGTAATCCTTTAGCTACAGAAATCCTTTTGTTTTTATTTTTCATCAGGACCACAGGCCTGAATACAAGTATATGTGTTTGCTTAAACATAAAGGACATTAAATTGCACTTTTAGTTGATAAAGGCCATCAATCTGTAATTATAATTGGTAATACTTTTTGATGTGTCATATTGTCATCGGGCATCAGTTTATTTTATTAGGTAGTTACACTTAAAACCACATTTATTAATCTGTTGTCTTTCCAAATTCATGGAATGAACACATAGCTTTTTACTGGAGACATACATGCCAAAGGCGAAAATGAAATGTCTTAAGAACAACCACATAAGCATGATGATGGCAGCTGACTCTTGGCTTCACTTTTGGAAATATAGTGGTGCTCAAAGAATAGGAGGGGACGGGGCACCTGGGTGGCTCAGTCGGTTAAGTGTCCGACTTCAGCTCAGGTCATGATCTCGCGGTTCGTGGGTTCGAGCCCCGCGTCGGGCTGTGTGCTGACTGCCAGCTCAGAGCCTATAGCCTGTTTCAGATTCTGTATCTCCCTTTCTCTCTGGCCCTTCCCTGCTCACGCTGTCTCTGTCTCTCTCTCTCAGAAATAAATAAAACATTAAAAAAAAAAAAAAAAAGAATAGGAGGGGACATCCCTTGTTAAAGGAGACATTTATTACTTCCTATCAGTTATATTAGGTAAAAATGTTGACCCAATGTTTCAAACAAAGCTCAAAATCTTTATTTTAGTGTAAAAAAAAAATCTGCACATTTTAAATGTTGATGGCTGATTCTAATAAATAGCACTGTGCCAGCCTAAGAAAATCCATTAGGGTTAGCCTAAATCTTGCTAGTTTATAATTGTGGTCTAAATCTAGATAAATCCTGAACCATACTCTAGTTATTAAGACTGCAGGTGAGACAACCCTCTACATGAGAATTTATGACTGAGTAGTCTGTTGCTTTTGACCTTACAATGTGTCTGCTTTGAGCCACAATTGCAGGTGCTATGAATAGCACAGCCTTTCCCTATCCCTTGAGGTCATCCCAATCTCTTTAAGTGAGACAGAGGACACTTACTAATATATGACTGGTCCTCCTGTGAAGTTCGTACAGAATTACCAGTGCACAGATGTGACCAAGTGGGACAGAATTGCAGCACAGGCCCAAATGTGTTGGGTCACAGAAACCTGTTAATGGTGGTGCCGGTGAGATAGTACAGGGGAGGGATTTAAAAGCTTTGGCTCAGAACCAAATATACTTGGTTTCAAGTCCCAGTTCTACTACTTAATCATGTAACTTTAGCCAAATTACTTAATTTTCCAGAGGCTTAGTTTCCACTTTAAAAATGTAGAAAATAAAACCTATCGTGTATAGGTACTATAAGATTAAATGAGAGAAAATATTTAACATTGCTTAAGCTCAGGGCATAGTAAGCAGTCAGTGCACACCACATGTTACTAGTATTGCAGTTTTTGATATTTCGGAAGGCAAAGAGAAGGACTGGAAGCGTCTGGGAAGGCTTCACAACAGAGATGACATTTAGTATGAGTTCCCAGATTGGTGTTCACAAAATGAAAAGAGAGAGGGTATTCAAGGCAGAGGGACAGTGTGTGCAAAAAACTGGCATGTGGAGATGGGCAATTAGACAAAAGGCTATTACCACTTCAGGTGATGAGTTAGTTGAAGGGAGAGGAAACTTAGAGAAATATTTAGCAATTGGTTACTAAGTAAGGATTATGGAAAGAATGACCTTATAATTTGTCATCTAAATTGGGGTAGTTTTAGAATGAATGGGGATGCTCTGGGTCATTTTGCTGGGACAACGGGCATAAACCAGTACTGTCCAGGTAAATGGGATGCGTAGTTCCCCTGCGTGTCAGAGGGAACAGTCAGAGGTGACTTTTCAAGGTTAGATACTGGATTTATAGTAAAATATAAGATGGAGTATACACTGGAGTGTCTGGAGAGGGGGACAAATAAGTTTCATTTTGGCAAGCATTCAAGATAAGAAAGTTAATTTAGGGAAACTCTATGAGGTTTATGTGAGGAGAATGGAAAGGAGAAACAGGTTTTTGCTGCTAGATTTTTTTACCCTACATTGAATTTGAAATGTCCTCTTCCTTAGTTTTAAAAGAATCTATGGAATAACTCCTAAAGATTTTATATCTCAAAAATATAAAACTTACAGGTGTGTGTATGTATGCGCCCATGCAGATGATCACAGTACACAGACGTAGGTGGTGGATAGACGTCATAGAGTACTAGAACACTTGTTGCATGTCAGCACTCTGTCACTTGGAATTATGACCTCAGGTCAGAATTTAAGTCCTTTTAACCCCTGCTTTTTCATCAGTAAAGTGAAGGATTGTACTAAGTAATCCCAGAGTTCCCTTTTAGCTTTTAAATGTTAATGTGGGAGGGGCTCCTGGGTGGGCTCAGTTGATTAAGCTTCAGACTTCTGCTCAGGTCATGATCTCTGGATTCAGGTTTGGACCTTCTGCTATCCGCACAGAACCTGCTTCAGATCCTCTGTCCCCCGCTGTCTCTGCTCCACCCTTGCTCACGCTTTCTTTCTCTGAAAAATAAACATTAGGAGCACCTGGGTGGCTCAGTCGGTTGGACATCCGGCTTTGGATTAAGTCACGATCTCGTGGTCTGTGGGTTCACACTCCGTGTTGGGCTCTGTGCTGACAGCTGAGCCTGGAGCCTGCTTCACATTCTGTGTCTTCTCTCTTTATCCCTAACCCTGCTTACTTTCTGTCTGTCTGTCTCTCAAAGATAAATAAACATTAGGGGCGCCTGGGTGGCTCAGTCGGCTAAGCGTCCGACTTCAGCTCAGGTCATGATCACACAGTTCGTGGGTTCGAGCCCCGCATCAGGCTCTGTGTTGACAACTAGCTCAGAGCCTGGAGCCTGCTTCTGATTCTGTGTCTCCCTCTCTCTCTACCCTCCCCTGCTCATGCTGCCTTTCTCTCTCTCTCTCAGAAATAAAAAAAACATTAAAAAAAAAAAAGATAAACATTAAAAAGTAAAAAAAATAAACACTAAAAAATGTTTTAAAGTGGGAAAGAAGGAATATTTCTTTTACTTTTCCTCAGTATCACAATTTCTCAGCTGTATCTCTGTTGTTGATAGCAATAGGCACAAGGAACATTTCTGTATTAAGAAATGTGCTAGAGGGGTGCTTTGGTGGCTCAGTCAGTTAAGCATCTGACCTCGGCTCAGGTCATGATCTCACCACTCATGGTTTGAGCCCTGCATGAGGCTCTGTGCTGAAAGCTCGGAGCCTGGAGCCTGCTTGCATTCTGTGTTTCCCTCTCTCTCTGCCCCTCCCCTGCTCTCCCTCTGTCTCTCTCAAAAATAAATATTAAAAAAAAAAGTTAAAAAAGAAAAGAAATGTGCTAGATGCCTGAAAGTTTTTATGGCTACAGATAATCTGTTCTCTTACTTAAAATGAACAAACTGAGGACTGATGAGTGGGGGGGGGGGGGGGAGATGGGCATGGAGGAGGGCACTTGTGGGGATGAGCACTGGGTGTTATATGGAAACCAACTTGACAATTAACTATTTGTAAAAAAAAAATAAAAAATAAAAGTCCATTATGATTTTGGCTGGGAAAAATAAATAAATAAATAAAAAATAAATAAATAAATAAATAAATAAATAAATAAATAAATAAAATGAACAGTTAGGGGATCCTGTTTAGAATTATAGAGCAGGGTTGTTGATTTCATCAGGTCTGTCTCCATTAGGATCCAAAACAGGCTACAGGCTCTGACCTGTCAGCACAGAGCCAGACACAGGGCTCTAAGTCACACCATGAGATCATGACCTGAGCTGAAGTCAGATGCTAAACCCACTAAGCCACTCAGGTGCCTCAGCATTTTAAAAAAATAAAAGCTTGCTTAGCAAGACCCCTCTTGGGAGATTGCCATTAAGCAACGCCTCCCCACCTCCCACATTATGAGGAATAGGGGAGGAAAAGGGGATATCTGTCCCTTACTCTAATTAGTCAACACTATAAGTGAAGACTTTGTGTAGTTATTTCATTAGGAAAAAGTATGAAATTAGAGGTTAAGCTAAACTTTTGAGATTATTCTTAATTAAAATTAATCTAAAACAAGGTGAGAGTATTGAATTGTATTGATGTGAATTTCATTTTCTTGATGCTTTCAGAGCCTTAGAGAATGTTAAAGGTGCAAGGACTTTAAGATCTTTATTCAGTTCTTTTGCATTTTACAGCTGATGAAACTGAGAGGTCCTTTCCTAGCACTTTGTGGTTCTAGAACCATGTACTGAATATTGAGATTTGGAACTGTGATTTAACCAACAGGTTTACCTCAGTCCTTTCTTATAAATGCTTATACATAAAATCTTCCTAGGACTTTGTTGATCATAAAATGTCTATGCAGTTGTCTCTTTAATATATTAAAGATATTTTAATCTGAGCTTGAAAAACTCTGTGATCAGTACAAATTTATAGGCATCAGTAGCCTTTTACTGTCTTACATATTTCATCTTATGTATAGATGTCATTTTGGTGACCTAGTTTTAACAATTACCCATTTTTTGGGTTATTAATTTCCTAGGTAACTGGAGTTAATATTTTCTTCCTTTTAGGTAAATGGTAAAATTTACAGGTCTTTCTTTCCTGTTTAAAAAATGCTAACTAACGTAGAGTCCTTCGTTCTAGAGCTATTTTCAGCCTTAGAATTGAACTAAGTCTGTATTTTCATTTATAGCTATGAAGTCCTAATTTTTGAATTTTAATAACAATGTTTTCTCCACCAGTACTAAGGATTCAGAGTAGAATAATCATGGTAGTACTTTTCACTTATTTTTCCACGATTCGAAGTGAAAACAATAACTGTCTTCATTTTTTTTATATACGGAAATATAATTTTAGTAGTGTTCATTTAGAAATAATTGTGGAATATGATGAGCACTCTCATGATCTAATGAATAGATAAAGTAATAGTATTTTTTGCATTCCTGTCTCTTATTCTGTATTGCACAGATAAAATCAAATATAAGTTGCATGTTGTACATTCTTTTTTTTTTTTAATGTTTTGTTTATTTCTGAGAGAGAGAGAGAGACAGCATGAGCAGGGGAGGGTCAGAGAGAGAGAGAGAGGGAGATACAGAATCTGAAACAGGCTCCAGGCTCTGAACTAGCTGTCAGCACAGAGCCCAACACGGGGGCTCGAACCCACAAACCGTGAGATCATGACCTGAGCTGAAGTCGGATGCTTAACCGACCGAGCCACCCAGGCACCCCATCATGTTGTACATTCTGAAAGCATTGTTACTTAAATGACATATGATAAATGGTATGTATCTGAACAGATTATTTTATTTTATATTCCTATTCTAAATGAGACTTACAAATTTGAAAATATTTTTTATTAACTCTGTGTTTTATGTGGTCCTACCCACCCCATATTCATTTATACCTTAATTTCCCCTCGTGTCTAAAACACACACACACATGCACACACTGAGAATCAGAATTGTGTAGGGACTCTGCTCTGGTAGCTCTGATAGAATTCAGCGTAGGAGATTTTAGCTACCAAAAAAAAAAAAAAAATGACCTTAGATCTCTGAGGAGAGACACTGCTTTGTTTTGTGGCATTTGTGTAACCCTCAAATCCAGAACAAATGCTTGCTGGGAAACTGATGTAGAATGAGTGTTTTTGTCCTTTCTTCTGTTATTCTCGTTTCCTCTAAGTTGAACGATGGCTGCAACTTTTTCAACCTACTCTGCTAGGATTTTGATGGCCACTTCTGATTCCAGAGAAGTGGTTGGGTGAAAATGAAATTTACTTTTAGTTCTGAATAACAAGATATTTTACCCAGATTTCTGACTCTGAAAAGAGTATCCTTCACCAGAATCTAAAGACATTTTAAAGTGAAAATGCCTTAGATACTTAGAAGTTACATATCACCTGTGTGATTATATGACAAAATTCACTCTTCGGTATTGTTTTCTCGAATTGGTGACTAGTTTTAAAACATCATAACTTGTCCAGCTTTGGTCAGGTGAACGAGAACCACTTTGCTAGGTAGTTTGTAAGTGAAGTTGCCTGGATCCCTTTGCTCTTTGGAAGGAGATTAAATTATCTCTTAGATGTGATGTCTACTATTGGGTGGAAAAAAGTCAATTGTTTCTTAGAAGGAACCCTGGAGAATGCAGTTTATACTAATGATTTTTGTGCTTTCTTCTCTTGCTGTGGTTAATAGTAATACTCATCTCTTTTCCTTCCCCTTTCCTGCTGCCTCTTTACTTTTCTTCCTGTTTTCTGTACTTTTTGAATTATTAAACTGGCCTATGTATTTTTTTCCTTGCTTTCCTTTTGTTTTATTTTGTTTTGTTTTGTTTTAAATTTTGTGATCTCCTGCCCCACTCTGTCTTCTCCACTTGCTTGGGTTCCATGTTGCTAGTTTTTATGTTCGCACGCTCATTATCACCCTTTTTTGTACTTCAAATCCCAGCAGCTGTCCAGCCAGGTCCCTGAGCACAGCCCTCTGGTTTATGGGCCCGTGGAGAGCGCTCATCTGGCTGCCAGTACCCCTGTCACTGCAACTAGCGACCAGAAGCAAGGTTTGTGTATAACTGTTTTCTTCCCTCTTTTTTATATGAATTACATTCCCCTCAACATTTAAGGGTAAGAGTGAAACATCTGAGTTTACTTAGATACTAAACAAAACATTGACATGGAATATCAAAGTGTTCTACCATTAGGAAGGTAAAGTAGGGTTGATTAGTAGAATTTTTTCCTGTATTTTATTAATGTCTCACTATTTACAGGTCAAAACTTGGTTGCCTGGATCTGTTAGGTTTTTTTGTTTTGTTTCATTTTTTTTGTGAAGGGAAAACAATGTTGGGGAAATAAATCGAAGTATGTATTGCTTTATAAGAATAACACAGTTTTATTTATATATTTAACATATTCTTTTGTATCTTGCTATTTTTCAAAATATGAAGTATTTCTCAGAAGTTTGTCTCTGTAGCCTCAGTTCTATAGTGCTGAGTTTATCCTAGCTCTGTCATGCACTAGTATTCGGTCTTGATGAGTCATTATGCTATGGATCTCAATTAAACCAGGGTCTCTACTCCTGTTTACCTTGAATATGAAGTGTAAAATGTTTGTTGAAATAAGTATACATATTGCCTTTTGGATTACAAATAGAAGGCTGTAAGGGAAGTTTCATGTCAAAAAATGAGAGATCACAGTCTTTGTTTCTTGGTGAGTTGGATTTAGGTTGACCTTAAGCAAAATTGGGAAACAGTTGTGTGTGATTAGGCATAGGAGAAAGCAGGTGATATTGAGCATGCTTTGATGATATTTCTGACTTCATTCCAAGAATAAGTGGAAATTACAAGTGATTTCTAACTTTTTAAATTATTCATTCCTCCCTTGATAGCTGGCTGTTGCTAAATATACTTTCTAAAAAATTATGCCTTAAAAAGTACTTGGGAATTGGCACATAACCTAAGTACTGGTATTTAATATTATTGATTTTTTTTACTGGACTGCAAGTATTAAGAAACCTAGTAAACTTGACCAAAGACATGTCCTGTATTTTATTTAATAAATTTTCTAAGCCAAAATACAGGTATTAAACCCTAACCTGGCATGCTTCTGAAAGTTACTCTCTCAGATGCTTCTTTTGGCAGTGTTCAGAGATAGACATGCATGCTTAGAGTTAAACTTTTTAATATGAAAGCCATTCATCTTGCAGGAATGTACTTTGTAGGTATTATGGAAGACCACTTTCTATCTCTAGTGATAGAGCATTTTTGAGCCAAGAATCAGAATGTTTTTATCTGAGTAGAAAAGAATTTCCAGGGTATTCTCTTCAAAACTGTATTAGTTTTTCAGAGTTGTAATCCCTTTGCTAGTTAGAATTAAGCATATTGAATACTTAACCATCAAAAGAGGTCTCAAAGCATACCTGTCCTCTATGAAAACTTCAGCTGGGCCACGATATAAAGAATTCATAAGATGTCTTAATGATGATAGCTCTGTCCTGCTACAATTTTTAAATTTTAAACACCTTCACTTTGTCATATTTATACCTTGATTTCTTTCCATAAGGAAGAATGCAGAATTACTGGTTTCCTCCTGGTTTTTTATGCTTAGTGGAACTTTGAATAGTAAACATTTCAGATTGATGTTTGATATAAATGAGTGGATTGAAAATGTTTTAGTTTACCTTGATGGGAAGAAAAACTTGAATTTTAAGTATATTTGTAGTACTTATAAATAACTCTTTGGAGGACTATTGCCATCACATTCTTATTACCAATTATTTTCCAGAAAAATCACTTATTTCTAATATTCCATTTTTTTTCCCTAATGTTTTATTTATTTCTGAGAGAGAGACAGAGACAGCATGAGCAGGGAAGGGTCAGAGAGAGGGAGACACAGAACCTGAAGCTGACTCCAGTCTCTGAGCTAGCTGTCAGCACAGAGCCAGACACGGGGCTCGAACCCATGCACCGTGAGATCATGACCTGACTCGAAGTCAGACGCTTAACCAGCTGAGCCATCCAGGCGCCCCTCTAATAATCCATTTCTAATTGTACCCATAGCTTGCCAATATATAGAATAGTTTGCAGAGTAATTTTTAAACCAAATGTATATAATCAAATAACATTAGAAAGAGGCCCTCAATTTTCAGAGAATTTTTTTATAGTTAACATTTTTAAAATTTTCTTAACTGTAGGCTCCATTTGAAATTAAAGTAGGATGCAAAAAAAAAATCTTATTTTCAAAGATTGATAGATCACTTTCAGAAATAATAGATTCTGCATTCTTTAGTCAGTTGGTTTTTCTCTCCATGAAAATGTCATTACTGTGGGTTTACGTTGGGTAATAGAATCTCATGTTAGCCCCAAAGTCTTATACCAGCTTGATATACCTAGATACTTTTTTCCATAAACTGTTTTCTTTTTCCTCAATTGGAAAAATGTGGGATTTGGAATCATTTTCAAGTTCCAGCACTCTCCAGTTACATGACTCTGGACATATGACTTAATCTGTAGAACATTCCATTTCCCAATCTGTAAAATAGGAACATAATACTTTCTACCCCAGCGGTGGTTATAGGAATTAAAGGACACTATGTATATGTGGTATTTGACCCAGTTCCTACTGCTGAGTGTTTAGTAAATGTTCAATAGCATTATTAGACTTCGGTTTCCTCAGAGGTTTTGATATGAATAGCTGACATGGTTACGTGAACACCAAATTGGGACATTTCCCATTTGTTTGGTGCTTTATAAAGATATGAAAGATACAGGGAAGAACTCACCTTGGTTTGTAGAGAGACAACCATTGATGGTTGAATGAATTAAAATCATCAGTTGGTGTTGATGATGTATGGACACAGCTTGAATGATTGTTCTTTGACATGGTTTGAGTAGGTACGTTCAGATATGAACAGTGTAATACAAATAAAATTTTTTGTGCCTTAGTCTTTGTTTTAGTGCCTTTTGAAAGCACTTAGTATAGAGTAGGTATTCAGTGAATGATATTCTATTGTAATTCAACCACTTACAGCAATGTAGTTCAATTGGGGCCTCCTGAAGTTTAGGACAGGGCTGTTCATTGTCACATCCTTCAAGTTGCAGGATGCTTACCATTCCTGGTCTCTGCCTATTAAACGATAGTAGCATCTTTTCAGTTATGTGAGGCTCATGACAACCAAAAAGCACCCATCTAGACAGTTGGTTCCATTGCATTCATTGTAGAAACTATGGATACATAGAGACTTTTCCCATGTGCATATGCATATGTTAGTAGTGTATATATATATATATATATATATATATTTTTTTTTTAGAAAAATTTTGAAAATGTTTATTTATATTTGGGAGAAAGAGAGAGAGCACGTGGTGGAGTAGCAGAGTGAGGGAGACAGAATCTGAAGCAGGCTCCAGGTTCTGAACTGTCAGCACAGAGCCCGATGTAGGGCTCGAACCTGCAAACTGTGAGATCATGACCTGAGTCGAAGTCGAAACCTTAACCGACTGAGCCACCCAGGTGCCCCTATATTTTTTTTAATTACCAAATTAGGTTTATGTTCTACATACAGTTTTATGCCCTGCTTTTTAAAAAACATATCTTTTGGGGCGCCTGAGTGGCTTAGTCGGTTAAGCGTCCGACTTTCGCTTAGGTCATGATCTCGCGGTTCGTGGGTTCGAGCCCCGCGTCGGGCTCTGTGCTGACTGCCAGCTCAGAGCCTGGAGCCTGTTTCAGTCTGTGAATCCCTCTCTCTCTGACCCTCTCCTGCTCACGCTGTCTCTCTCTCTCTCCTAGAAATAAATAAAACATTAAAAAAAAAATTAAAAAAAAAAATAAATAAAAAACATATCTTTTATTATAAACAACCTTCCATAAAAGCCTATTTTATTATTTATTTATATTAAAATTTTTATTCATTTGAGAGAGTGCACATTCATGTGCCCACAAGTAGAGGAAAGGCAGAGAGAGGGAGACTCCCAAGCTCAGTGCAGAGCCCAGAAATGGCTTGATCTCACAGAACGTGAAATCCTGACCTGAGCCTAAAGCAAGAGTTGGGTGCTTAACCGACTGAGCTACCCAGGCACTCCTAAAAGCCTATTTTAAATGATTGCATAATAGATCATTATATTGCCCAGGCTATTATTTGTTTAATAAATTCCTTATGTTAGACATTTAGTCTCCTTATCTCTCTTTTGTTGCTGTTATAGTGTTAATATAAATATCCTTAAATATTCCAAACCTCTATCTTTGCTCCCTTTTGCATGATTATTTCTTTAAAAAAATTTTTTTAAATATGGAATTTCTACAGTTTCCTAAGACAGCCAAATGCTATAAATGTTTTTAATGCAGTATATTAGATTTCATACTATCATGGCTCTGTAAAGCATACTCTTAATAATAAAAGTTCTGAGATAAAATCAGTGTTCTGTATTTACTGTCATATAGTTTTCAGCTTTCTGTATCGAAACTTGAGTGAATTAAAGGAGTTTTATTTCAGAATGCGGAACTCTCCCAATAAGTTCTTTTTGTTTCTAATTTTCTTCATTTTTTTATTTAAAATTTTTTTTCAATCTTTATTTTTGAGAGAGAGAGTGTGTGTGAATGGAGGAGAGACAGAGAGAGAGGGAAACACAGAATCTGAAGCAGGTTCCAGGCTCTGAGGCACAAGAGCCAGATGCAGGGCTCAGACTCACAAACTGTGAGTTCATGACCCCAACCAAAGTCAGATGCTTAACCAACTGAGCCAACCAGTTGTCCCATCTAATTTTCTTCATTTTAGATACTTCTCAAGCGTACATAGAAATTTCAGTCCTAGTTCTGTTTTTGCTTTTAGTATGAGAAATTCTGTTTTTCAAAATTAATAATAGAATTGACATACTCTTACTAAATTATTAATGTGAGAATGTTTAATTTTCTGTAGCTAGGTTTCATTCAGTGGTCATAAAGGGTGTTATTCTGATGTGCTTTCACAGTGTTATAATTTAATCTGGACGACCCATGTAGCAGTTACTCCAGTGAGTTGGCAATTATTTTCATGAGCAGTATTTTAATAAATGCGTATTCATTTATATGTGTTTCACACGTATGTAATACATAGACAAATTTTGGGGAAATATTTTTTTCTCTTACCCTGATAACTTAGTCTGAGAGATTTGACAGAGCCTAATGATTAGAGTTCAATTTAAAAATCACTGATCTCTATACCTGTAAATTAAAATGAATTTTAAGGCCAGCAAAAGTAGTTGCATTGAATGAGTTACCCTTAAAACCTAATGGTCACATTTACCACGTGCTTTTGTGAATAACAGTGTATTTTCTTTGACAGGCGTACTTAAGTACAGTAACTTATCCTAGGGACTCATTTTCCCTGATGAGTAAAGATTTCTGGCTGAGAAAGTAAAGTTCATTTCAGTTTAGATGGTCTTTTAGTAGGACTTAAAATTTTTGTTTGCATTTGAGGAATATACTCCTCCTAAATATCTGTTTTTCTGATGGAGCCTGTTTGTCATGCTACAGAAGCACAAGGCTGGAACACAGTCTCAATCTCCTCTGGCTTTATCCTCCCAGGGATGAATCCCCTATCAGTTTACCCGAAAGTTTAGAATATGGAAATTTTCATGAATTACAGTTTTTTACATGTTTATGGTATCCTTATTATGATTATCGATTTATCTTTCCCTCTCTCTCTTTCTTGCATCTATATACAGACACATTTCAAAAATTCTCAACTATTTCATACGTATTTATTATGTTCTTTTTTATTGGGCTTGATTTTTTGAATATCAACTTTGGCTTTTCCTTGAATTCTTACAAGATGAAATATTCATTTTTTTATTTCCGTGTTATTTCTGGTTAAATATGTTTCTTTCAAAAAATGAAAATTGGCTGAATTTCTAAATGAATTTTTATATTCAGGAATTTGATTTCGTAGATAATAATTGCATTGATAATAAATGACACCATGATAGCTTCTCCTAAAACATAGATTTTTATACAAGTAATACACATTCTTTACAAAAATTCTCCTAAATGCTGAAATAATAAAAAATAGCAGTCTATAAAAATTTTATCTGAGATGTTTTGCCTCTGTAGTGTATACTTGGTAAAAACTCTCCTATTGGGAGCAAGATACGGTAGAAATAAAGGTCTCTACTTTAAAAGAAAGCCTCATCCCCATTTCCTGAATGGCTTTGCTTGCTTTGATGAACTTTTCCATTATGTTCTTGATATAATTATTTGGCTCATTGATTCTTTTACTCTAAACTGTATATTGATGACCAAGTAACACTGGGTATAACTAGAAAATATGACAGTGTTTCTGGAGTGGCAGTATAAGTCTAATATTTTGATGTGTCTTCTTTTGCCCTTGATTTCGGGTAAGAGATGAAAAGAACTGGCCCAAAATGATACAGTATAATCTCTGATTCTTAAACTCTTGTTTTTTCTTCTACAGAAGAGAAGCCAAAACCAGATCCAGTGTTAAAGTCTCCTTCCCCAGTCCTTAGGCTCGTCTTTAGTGGAGAGAAGAAAGAACAAGCAGGCCAGACGTCGGAGCCTACTGCGGTAGAATCTGTGCCAGAGCTTCCTCTGCCTCCATCACCTACCACTGTTTCTCCACTTGCTCGAAGTACCATTGCTTCCCCCACCTCTGCTGCTCTTAGTAGCCAGCCAATATTCACCACTGCTGTAGATGACAGGTGTGAACTCTCTTCCTCAAAAGAAGACACAGTTCCTGTACCCAGCCCCACGTCTTGCACAGAGACATCAGATCCATCACCAACAGATGTAGTTGATGATGATATATGCAAGAAATCTTGTAATGTAGCACCTAATGATACTCCACTGATTTCTAGTACTAACCTAATTAATGAAATGAATGGAGTTAGTGAAAAATTACCAGCCACGGAGAGCATTGTGGACATAGTAAAACAAGAGGTGTTGCCATTGACTCTTGAATTGGAGATTCTCGAAAATGCCCCAGAAGAAGTGAAAGTGGAGTGTGTCCCAGCTCCCATTACCCCTTCCACAGTTCCTTCCTTTTCTCCATCTCCTCCAACTCCTCCAGCTCCTCCTCCTCCCACACCAGCCATTGTTCCTGCTGCTGCCACTAATGTTAGTATGGCCGGTGTTCCCACTGCAGTCCCGAGGGTCTTAGAAGAGGACGAAAGTGTAAGAACTTGCCTTAGTGAAGATGCAAAAGAGATTCAGAACAAACTAGAGGTAGAAGCAGATGGGCAAACAGAAGAGATTGTGGATTCTCAGAACCTAAGTTCAAGAAAGAGCCCCAGCCCAGGTAAGCTGTTGTGCCATTGATTATTTTATGCTTGCTGAACATGAAAAAGAAGCTGTGTTTGAGTTATTTTTAATTGGCTACTTTCCTTGATTTCCAGAAACATCAAATGAATGCTGAAATTCGTAGTCCTATTTCTTCAATGGTGTGTTTATGTTTTAGTGCAGCCTGCAAAAGAGTCACTCCATGGTCAAAAATGCAAATGAAATTTCAAATATACAAAATGCCTCCAAGTATATGTCACCTTACATGCGTTTTTTGTTTTTAGTTTTTTTTGCCTCGTTCATATGAGTCAGTTCCTCAGTGGTTAATTTTGTAGCTTTGGGACTGGAAACCAATTAAAACAAGCATACTACTCTGTAGTCCCTAATCCTGTCTTCTCAAAATTTTGAAGCCCGATCAATCTGTAAGGAACTCGCCTCTTCTTTAATCTTGTAATTAGAAAAGTAACAATCAGAAAGTTTATAACTAGTTCTGAAAAATAAAAGTGCCCTCTCTGATTACCTTGCAGGGAAGTTTAATGCTCTTCATTTTTTCCTTTAAAGGTTTCATTTTTTCCTATGATACTAATTTTATCATTATTGTATCATTAAAGTATTTTATGCTTCCCAATTCAAAATTATTTAATGTAGCATCACCTAGGATCTTAGTAATTAATCATTGGATTTTTATAATCATAATAAAAAAATTATCTGAGGCTTATCAACTAGAGTCAGTAGGCCACAATAATCTGGCTTTTAGCAAGTCAGCACAGCCCCTCTGGCACAGTGGTGCCCCAAGCAGTGTGATTGGCTCTTGGCATACCTCTCAGGTTAAATTACACAGTTTGACAAATGAGTGCTCCCCCAGCAGTGGATCTAGAAATGCACTTGGGAGGTTTTAGTCATCAGCATGCTTGGTATTTATTGTCTATTTTGAGCTGTGTAATGGGTAGGGAAACGTAATCAACAACCTGATCCTTTTAAGATACAGCTTTCTCACACATCTCACTACTTGAGGCATTTTCCCTATGAACGTTAATGAGAGACATCCGGTTCGTTGGAACAGTAGAACATCTAGTTGAACAGAGTGACCACAGCACTACAGCAAACACTGTGCAGCATTTGGGACGAGGAGTAAATGTTTGTATATCACCTGTTTGCTCAGCAGACTGGCCTCCATTCGCATCAGTGTTCAGAGTCCTCGCCGTTCTGGGAACGTTCTTCCTTACTGGGGTGATGACCTGGGCTTCGTGACAAAAGAGTTTTCATGTCGCTATAGGTGAATGCCCCCCAAAGAACACTTATTTGTTGGAGAATGATGATTTGTTCCATCCTTAATTGTTTCCTTTCACTTACCCAAGTGTGAGCTTAACTCCCAGGAGAAGCTCCTTGAAGACAAGTGTTTAAAAAAAAAAAAAAAAATCAAAACAAATGACAGAAAGAAAAACAAAATAATCATTAGGGAGTAAAAGTCAGAGATACAAACCATACCTGAGACCTGAAATAAATAAAGAAAGCTCACACCAAACTCATACTTCTACTCATTCCTGACATTGATTTTTCTTTTTTTCTTTAAGCAGTATGTCAGGTAGGTGGCAAGTCAGTCCTCAGGTGTACATGGACAGACAAACAGATTTTAGGGTAATTAATTTTCATATCATGGGTTTTTTTGTTTGAAATGCAAATACCCTTGGAGTTAGTAATACAAATCACTCACTAGCAGCTTGGTAAATGAATAGATACTTCAGCACTAAACCAGGGGATAGGTAGAAAAGAAAGAACTCTCTTTGCATGATAAGGGGGGAGGGTAGAGGTTGGTGTCAGGAAGTAAAGTGTCCTGGCATTTTTTCTAGTATGATGATTTTTTTTTTTACTGTGTAAATATATCGTAAAATGACTAGAAGTGCTGTAACATCCTTTCATTTCTGACACGCATCAAAATTCAAAGTGAATGAACCTGAAAAACCCATGTAACTGTAGCATTTTAAAAACTATAAAGCTACCAGAAACATTCCTGGCTCTCTCATTCCTATACAAATATTTTTAATGTTATTGCCATAAAAATTGACATTAAAACTTTAAATCATTCTTAGAGATGTATCCACTTGAAGTTGTCCTGTTCTTAAGAATTACAGTCTTCTTAGCACTTACTTATTTAGTGCCTTGTTTATGTTAAGAGATGAGGAAATCATAACAGTTTGATGTGGATATCAGTCTTATTATTGCCTTTTGAGAGTAGCTCTTACTGTGTTGCCTGAGGATGAAACACTTTAACGCTGGCTTCAAAACTCATTTGCTTTTGACAGTTGTCGTACATAAAAATACACAGTAGTTGGAATAGCAATGCTTGTTTAGTGCAGTGACGTCCAGACATTAGGGATATGGTCCCTTCTCTGCTGGAAAACAGTTTCTTGTAACTATTCTAGATCCTATTTCTGACTGGAGCAAAACAGAGTAATTCTGGATGCTTAGGTGAAGAGCAAGGTGAAATGAGAATTGTGTTTATGCTCAATGTACTCTGAAAAGCCTCAGAGATGGACCAGACTTTTGATTACTTAGTTTATACAATACTTCAATCATTCAATGTATAGAAATCTGCATTAATTGAATATTTCTTAAAGACTTAGGATTTTTATTAATGGTTTCTTACCTGTGAGGTAAGAAAAGAAAGTTTCAGAACTTGTGTTAAAACACTCCCCACTCATCATCCAGGAATTCATTTTTATATAATTTCCAGAATGCATGTGCTGTGTAACATGCATATTATTTGACATGAACTTTTCCATTTTTGAAAATAATAGTGAGGGGTTTTTTATTACCCTGTTTGATATAAAACTATTAGTTGAGGGGTACCTGGGTGGCTCAGTCGGTTGAGTGTCTGACTTCAGCTCAGATCATGATCTCACGATTCGTGGGTTCGAGCCCCGCGTCGGGCCCTGTGCTGACAGCTAGCTCAGAGCCTGGCGCCTGTTTCAGATTCTGTACCTCCCTCTCTCTCTGACCCTCCCCTGCTCACACTGTCTCTATCTGTCTCTCAAAAATAAAACATTTAAAAAATTAAAAAAAAAACAAAACTATTAGATTCCTATGGCCAAGGGAGGTTTTTAATCTTTCAATTTATTGTGTCTTCTGGCTCTTGCTCATAGTACATTGTTTCTTCATATATTTTATACACTTGTTTTATGAACTCATCTTCAGCTAAACGTTACTCTATGTACATTGTGGGCAAGTCCTCCCAAAGCTGTTTTGTGTTTGCTTTATTTACCACATGCCTTGAGGAGAGCATTAGCTGGACCTTAATCTGTGTTTAATTTTCTAAATCTCCTTTCATATCCCAAGCAAAGTATGAAGGCATTCCCTGGATACTGTTTTTCAGAATGACAGCAGTCCCTTTCCATGTAGGTGAGACCAAATTTCCTTCCTTGTCAGTTCTCTGTGTTGATTCACTGGTGTCTTTTGTTCTCTTTTATACTTTTAGCTACCTTTTCACTGAGGCTGTCACTCTGTTAGGCATGTCAGGGCTTTTTGTGAGAATCTTAATTCTAGATCCTCACTTTGCTGTCATCCAAGATCTTCTGTCTCTGACATTAATGGTAAAATATAAACTCCTTTGGGGTGCCTGGGTGGCTTAGTCGGTTGGGCGTCTGACTTTCGCTTAGGTCATGATCTCATGTTCGTGGGTTCGAGCCCCGCGTCGGGCTCTGTGCTGACTGCCAGCTCGGGGCCTGGAGCCTGTTTCAGTCTGTGACTCCCTCTCTCTCTGACCCTCCCCTGCTCACGCTGTCTCTCTCTCTCTCCTAGAAATAATAAATTTAAAAAAATAAAAATAAAAAAAATATATAAACTCCTTTATTATAGAGCCTCTCATAGCATCCTACATCCTCTGTAGTATAGTGGCCACAGCCGTAACAGCAACTGAACTTACTTATCTGGCTTCCAGTAGTTTACTTTACGTTCCTGTAAGCTCACCTAAGGTTGAGGGATGGTTTCCAGATTCTGTAAGTTGCAAGACAAGAGATTTATTTTTCAAATGGAGATTTGTATGTTTTGGAAGGTGTTACAAAAATACTGATCTATATAGCCAGTGACATTGCTGTTCTCTCTTTTCTTTCTGATTGACTTCAATATAAAAGCAGCGCACAAGGGAAAAAAAATGTTTTGGTAATGATCCTGGATTTACTTTCACCTGTTAGGATATTCACCATACTGTACTTTTTTTTTTTTTTTAAGTTTATTTATTTATTCTGAGAGGGAGAGAGAGAGAGACCGTGCCAGTGGGGGACGGGAAGAGAAAGAGGGAGAAAGAGAATCCGAAGCAGACTCTGCACCATTGGCGTAGGGCCCGACGTGGGGCTCCATCCCATGAAACCGTGAGACCAGGACCTGAGCTGAAACCAAAAGTTGGATGCTTAACCAGCTGAGTCACCCAAGTGCCCTTATTCACAGTATTTTAAGAAATAAAACCTAAGTAAGCATAAAACCAAAGAAATAAAAGCCTTAAGGTAAGCCTTAAGGTTTGGGTAGACTAAACCTAAAAAGATAATGTTTAAAACCATGATCTGAAGGTCAGCACCAAAAATAAGGAATTTGAAACTGATTCTTGCCTTTGCTCAATTTATACCTTCTGAGAAGTATTTTAAAATATCCCTGGAATATCTTGTTGTGGACTCAAAACCAGATCACCAGTGATTAGATGTCCCACAAGCCTAATCCTTGTCTTAATCTACACCCTTATAATTTCTCGCATTCCTCTAGAGAAATATGTTCTGAAGCCTTATGAACATGACTTACATGTTCCTAGTTTCATGTCACTTATTAAATCCAGTGGAGCAATCTTTAAAACAAGGACTTTTGACTGCCCTTTTTGGAGGCTTGTGTTTGATGATCCTTAGGGATATGTAAATTACAAGGATTGACTTTCCCCACGTTGACTTTAAAAATATTTGAAACAGAACTGCCTGAAAAGTACATTTCTGCCATGTGATTCCTACTTTCTTATTGCCCTCCACAATGAAATCTTAAGCATTCCCTGGAAAGTACTGGTGCTGGGTCAGCTTCTGTATGCTACTGAATGAGCCCAGACACCCAGCAGTGGAGCATACTAACAGACTCAAGTGCCAAGCAAGTCTGGCAACTCTCTTGTACAATCCCTCATCTTCATGTAGCATACACTTTCCTATTGTTTACAGTAGTTCATTTGTTTGCAACATGAGTCTCAAAGTTTCATTCATTAATTAACTTAGTCATACATATCTCTGTGAATAGACATGAATTCTTTTTTCAGAATTTAGCCCACTTTCCCCCAGGCTTATTCACTTTCTTCCAAAAGAAACCATTATACTTACCTACTTCCAGAGAGGGTAGTTGATACAGGGTAGGGGAATTCTGTTCTCTGTCAGATAAAAGAGGGCTCTCTCTAGGAAAACTTAATCTTGCTAAAAAGCTTTTTCTTTTTTCAGTGCCAGTCTTCACCGGGTACACAACTAGTTGTCTTGAGATCTGTTCCTAATATCTTTTTTTTTTTTTTAATATTTTTTAATGTTTATAAACATTAAACAGAGGGGGACAGAGGATCTGAAGCAGGCTCCACAGGATGCGGGGCTTGAACTCAGGATTCATGAGATCATGACCTGAGCTGAAGTTGGACGCTTAACTGGCTGAGCCACCTAGGTGCCCCTCTAATACCTTTGACACAATTTTCCATACTAATGCAGAAAAAATGTCCAAAATACATTTTCTTCAATATATGTCTCTTCTCCATGTATCCAGTGCTGTGTATTAACAATACCTGCTAATTTTGTTGCAGTCATAATAAAGTCATGTTACTTTTTTTATGTTTACAAAAAAGCCTTTTCTCAGGCATTAGTCTCTTATGATTTAAGCGGTTATTCCTGGGATAAAATTATTCCTCATTTGCCAATACAAAAAATAAGCCATTGAATGCTAAGTTAGGTTTCTTGGGGTCATAGGAAGAGCCTATGAGGTAAAGCCTTTCTTTACTTCGCATTTGTGTTATTCTTTCTGACATTCTTTACTTCTTGCTATAAAGTTCTTTCGACATTTGGGGATTTAGGGATTTTAAATTTATACATGTGACCCAGGTTCAAAGGGAGACGTGGAAACCCACCTGTTTCAGCCACAAATAGTTACTGAGCATCTACTATGAGTCAGTCATTGTTCTGGCACTGTGGCTTCATCAGTGAGGAATCCGGAGATCTCTGCCCTAGTAGTATCCTAGAAAGTTGTTGGGTGTTTTTTGTTTTTTTATTTTTTATTTTTTGAGATTTTATTTTTAAGTAATCTCTATACCCCGTGTGGGGCTGGAACCCACAACTGTGAGATCAAGAATCGCATGCTCCACTGACTAAGCCAGCCAGGTGTCCCACCCCGTATATTGGAGTGTTTTAAGTGATATAAAAGTAATCAAGCAGGGAAAGGAATGCTGGAGAGGCAGCTGGTTTTAGTATTTAAGTAACATGATCAGAGGTTCCTGGGTGGCTCAGTTGATTGAGTATCCAAGTCGACTCTTGGTTTTGGTTCAGGTCATGATCCCAGGATCGTTATGAGCCCCACATCAGGCTCTGCACTGAGCAAGGAACCTGCTTAAGACTCTCTCCCTCTCTCCCTCTCTCCTTTCTTTCTCTGCGCCCCTCCCCCCTGCTTGAGCTCTTTCTGTCTCTTAAAAAAATTTTTTTAAATAAAATTATCAGAGTTGTAAGATTCAAGGAGTACAAGATTTAAGCAGAGGTGAAGGAGGAGGATTATCTGAGCGATCCTTTTATGAAAATCTGTGGTTTTCCCACCCCCTTTTCTTTCTGAGAAACTTTAGTTAGCTATACCCTGTCTTCTCTGTTCTTCAGTTCTAGTAGGCAGAGTACTACTGGGCAAGATTATACCACTGTGAATGTATCTACATATTCATGCTCTCTGTCCCCAGCCGTTCGTTTTATGACTTGCCTGTTATAAAATCCTGTACTCAGCCCAACCCTCCTCACTCTCAGCTGATGGCTTTATGTCATCGTTTAGAATATGGAGTGCATTCTGCTAGGAATTTACCCAAGGGATACAGAAATGCTGATGCATAGGAGCACATGTACCCCAATGTTCATAGCAGCACTCTCCACAATACCTAAAACATGGAAAGAGCCTAAGTGTCCATCAACAGATGAATGGATCAGGAAGATGTGGTTTATCTATACCATGGAATACTACATGGCAATGAGAAACAATGAAATCTGGCCATGTGTAGCTACATGGATGGACCTTGAGGGTGTTATGCTGAGCGAAATAAGTCAGGCAGAGAAGGACAAATATCATATGTNCAAGGGGGAGAAGAAGGGGGGAAATGGTGGGGGAAAGGGAGAGGCAAACCATGAGAGACTCTTGAATGCTGACAAAAACTGAGGACTGATGGATGTGGGGGGGAGGAGGGATGGGCATGGAGGAGGTGGAGGAGGGCACTTGTGGGGATGAGCACTGAGTGTTATGTGGAAACTAATTTGACAATAAACTATTTGTAAAAAAAAAAAAAAAAGAATATTGAGTCTGCCTTTTTCAGCTTTCTGCTGGAGCTACCAACCTGTCTCTATCCCAACTTTCATCGGAGTCTGTTAGTTGTCCCTTGCAGTCTCATGTGTATTCACTACCTTTCCACAGACTTCTTTCTCTAAATCTGCTGAAGTCCATCTCATGCTACAAATACTTCCTCAGTCCTACATGTCCATTTTGCTGTCACTTGAACTTGCTCTTGCTCTTCTCATTCAGGCTTCCCAAGAAGAGTCTATCATTTCTACTTCTCTGTTCACTATTCAACTAACATCATCTGCTTTCTGTTCCCAGCATGCTATTTTATGGTATTTGCACCACATGAAACATGACTCATCGTTCTCTCCTTTGTTTTCCCTTTAGATTTACTGTATATAATGTCTTTGCAGTTAAACTCACTGCTTTCAGCATTCATTTCTGTGAATTTTGAGAGACACATAAAATCATGTAATCACTGGGGCGCCTGGGTGGCTCAGTCGGTTAAGCGTCTGACTTCAGCTCAGGTCATGATCTCACAGTTCGTGGGTTTGATCCTCGCGTCGGGCTCTGTGCTGACAGCTAGCTCAGAGCCTGGAGCCTGCTTCTGATTCTGTGTCTCCCTCTCTCTCTGACCCTCCCCTGCTCATGCTGTTTCTCTCTCTCAGAAATAAATAAAACATTAAAAAAAACCTTTTTTTAAATAAGTAAATAAAATCATGTAATCACTACCGCAGTCAAAATATGGAACAGTTCCATCACCCAAGAAAATTCCCTTATGTTTGGGTCATGTTCTAATTCTCTTTTGTCATTCAACACAGTCTTCAGGATTGAGTTCATCTACTCTGATGGTCGATGGCTCCTATTGGTATATGCAGATAGCTTCCAAATTTTCATCTCCATTCCCAACTTCTCTTTTGAACATCTATCTTACATTTCCTTTTGCCTGCCTGATAGCTCCATTTGGAAACTCTAGAGCCATCTCAGATTTAACATATCCACTGTTGAACTAATAACCTGTTCTTAAACCTGTTCCTTTATCTCCGTTTTTGGCACTGGCTTGAATTAAGCTAAGATCCTGAAGCCACTGTTGATGGACTTTTCCCCTGAGTTACTCCTCTTTCATGTGCAGTCATTTAACAAGGTTCTCTGATTTTACCTGATATGGTTGTTGAATTTGTCCCCTCCTCTCAGTTTGCCTTCCTCTCAGTTTGCCTCCTCTCAGTTTGTCCCCTCCTCTCAGTTTGCCTTAGGACCTCTCATGTATCTGGCCCCAGCTTTGTCTCCCTTCAGGTTCATTTTCCAGCAAGCAGTCATCTCTTTAAAATACAGATCTGGCCTTACTACTCCTTTTTCATATCTCTGCTTAAGCCCTTGAGGATGTTGAGTGTCACTGGGGCATAGTCACCTTCAAAACTTTTAAGTACTTTTTACCACAAGATCTTCTTGTTATACTTATAGTAGCAGTCTTCTGAGTATATATGCATAGGATCTGAATGTTATTTGTTGTGTATTTGGTTAATCTCAACACTGTCAGTAAAGTATCGTGGTCAAGATGAAGGCAACAGAGTCAGGCGCTCCTGCACTTTGCCATTCCCCTGTCTAGCTCCATGACCCTGGGGGTGGGTGTCTTTAACCCCTTAGTCTATTTTCTCATCCAGAATTTGAAGACGATAATAGTGTTTTCTTCATGAAGTTGTAATGAACATAAAATGTAACCTATGTAAAGCACTTAACACAGCGTCTGACATGTGAGCACACTGTAAATGTTTAATATTATTAATACTTACATTGTCAGCTAGTATAAGGAACCAGATCTTGCCTTTGAACTGTACTAATCTTACACAGAATAAATGGGTGTCGTTATCTCTGTCCTTAGCAATTTGTGTTCCGAAGAAGAGAAACTCAACAAGATGATTCCATCTCAAAAGTTCTTAAGTAAATCCTGGGCATGAAATGATAGGAAGTCCCTCAAAATAGTCCCTTGTGTATGTTTAATTTTGAGTAGAATCTTTTGTACCCAGTCTGTCATTTAATCTCCAAAATGGCCACACACATCTCAAAGTGACCTCTGTTGTCAATTGGAATAGAGAAGGTATACTTAGAACAGTGAATTTTAAGAAAAATCTGCACCGTTGAAAACCTTTAGGCATGCATTTAAGTAGAGGATAGTAATAACATTAACTTCCTATTTAGCGCAGGAGTGAAAAATTAAGAAGAAATGCAGAAAGAAAAAAGGAATGGGAAACAATTAATAGGATAGCTCAGAAGTGAAAAGAACCTAAATGTCAATCAACTGCTGAATGGATAAACAAATTGTGGTGTGTGTTTATATATATAGTATGGAATATTATTTTGCCATGAAAAGGGAGAAGTACTAATACAAGCTACAACATGGATAAACCTTGAAAACAATATGCCAAGTGAAAAAGTCACACAAGATCACATACCGTATGATTCCACTTATGTGAAATGTCCAGTAGGCAAATTCGTAGACACACATAGTAGATTCATAGTTGCCAAGGATTGAGGAGAATGCTAAGGGAGTACTAATGAGTATAGGTTTCTTTTGGAGGGTGATGAAAATGTCTGAAGTTAAATAGTGGTGATGGTCACACAACTCTGTGAACATACTGTTGTGAGATAATAGAAAATATATACTGGTTCTTCTCCCCTGTTCCTGGCATAGAGCTCTTAAAACTCATGTAATTTACTCAGTGATAAGAACAGTAGGAGCATCTCTTGTTCTAATGTTCGTCTTTTACCTCCATTGATGACACACAGCTCCTAAAAGCCTTATAAATTCCTAAGTGATAGCACTAAGAACAGTTTGTTCTGTTGAGGTGATTCTAGGTGGGCTCCTGGACTGCTCCTGGGTGGGGGCTGGTAAGCAGAAAGACCGACTCATCATTAGAAGTTTGGCATTTTCTTTTTTTTTTCTTTTTTTTTTTTATTTTAATGTTTTATTTATTTCTAGGAGAGANGAGAGAGATAGCGTGAGCAGGGGAGGGTCAGAGAGAGAGGGAGTCACAGACTGAAACAGGCTCCAGGCTCTGAGCTGGCAGTCAGCACAGAGCCCGACGCGGGGCTCGAACCCACGAACCGCGAGATCGTGACCTAAGCGAAAGTCGGACGCTTAACCGACTGAGCCACCCAGGCGCCCCAGAAGTATGGCATTTTCAGCCACACTCCTAAGTGTGGCTTTCTCATAAGAGAAAGGACGGGCTGCAAATGGCATTAGAATTTGATCATACCTATGTGAGAAATCCTCCATAAAATCTCAGGGATGTGGGGTTCAGAGAGCTTCCAGGGTGGCAAACGTGCACAGCAGAAATGAGTAATGTACCGCTCGTTTCAAGGACAGAAGCCCCTGCAGTTGGGACCCTCCCAGGCCTTACCCTGTTTATCTCTTCATCTGGCTGTTGATTCTGGTCCTTTATCATAACTTTTAATAAACTGGTAAATACAAGAAAGTCCCTGAGTTCTGTGTGCTGCTCTAGGAAGTTAATCAAACCTGAGGAGAGAAGGGGTCATTGGAACCTCCTATTTATACTATTTGGTCACCTGGGCTTTTGTCATGCATCTGAACGAAGTTGGGGTAGGGAGAACAGTCTTCTGGAACTTAGCTCTCACTGTGGGATCTGACATTATCTTCAGGTTGATAATGTTTGAATTGAGTTAGCTTGTAGGACACTGAATTGGTGTCACAGAGAATTGCTTGTTATAGGGGGAAAAAACCCACATATTTGATGACCAGAAGTGTAAGAGGTAAAGCATTCTAAGTAGTAAAGGAAACACACAGTAGGAAATAACTGAGTTTTTCCCTACAAAGGGAAATGTAAAGACCAGACTTTTTCTATTACAACTATAAACAACTGAATTGTATACTTCATAAAAAGGTGAATTTTATAGTATGTTAATTATTTCTCAGTAAAGCTATAATTTTTTTAAAATGAAAAGGACTGAGAGTGGTTATGTCACCAGCATCTATATAAGGATCTGTCAGAGGCATCAGCCTAAGAAATTAATGCTAAAAACCCTGAGGCTAGAAATGAATCAGGTTAGGGAAGTTAATAGCATAGAAATTTAGGAAATTGGTTTCAACAAAAACACCATAATGGACAGTACCAAACATGGAGGAGTGTTGGGTACAACCAAAAACTGCATTGTCTTTTGATGTATTTTATGTATGAACTATGTATTATTTTACTCTTGCTATTTTACTAGTAGCTGTCTTACCTGAGTTTGAGCGGGTGTTCTCAGCTAGGTAGTGAATGCACCGCACTAATGGCCATTCTAGGAACATTCTTTGATGTCACAAATATGGAACACTTGACTGGGCTACGAGAGTGGGGTCAGTATCTGTGGATGAAAACACATAAGGGGTACGTGTTTTAGAAGTAATGATTCTGCGTTTTCTTAGTTCTCAGTTAGCTTAGTTCTTGTTTATTTCTGCCTCAATTGAGCCACCCTCAGGAAGTCCCCCCACAGCGCGGCCTTTCTGGTCCTTCCAGCCGTCCGTCCCTTTTATTTATGCATCCAGCTGTTCAGTCCTCTTTCCGTTCTAGTCCATTTCATAGACTTACCATATTGTTCCCTCAGCTATTACAGTTCTCTCTGCTTTGAGATGTCTCTTGAAAACTCTCCAGTGAAGTCTTCCAGAAGAAATAGTTTCTGGATGTATCTGTCCAAGAGTTAAATAGACAGTTGTTTCAAAGGTATAAGTTCCAGACTCTTGATTTAGCTGTCAGGTATCTCAAGGGTCTCTGATAGTCCTCATCTCTCCCTCATTTTACTTTGTTTTGCATGTCTGTTTGCTAAGGTGATAATTTCCCCCTTATTGCCTTGATGCTGTCTTCTCAGCCTACACCATTCTAAAGAACCTGCTGAGAATTTAATTTTTTCGGTATAGCCTTCTTCATAAAATTTTCCATTCTGATAATTCCTTGACTCTTAACACCTATATATAATTCTGTCAGGTCACAATATTTGGAAACTTCATGATCTTACAGAGAGAGAGAGACACGTGTACATCTAGAGAGATGTCTATGGTGAAGAAATAAGAAAGTACATCTGTTTAAGGTGTGTTTTATTATTCATAGTGGTTCCCCCAGATTAAGGTTTCAGTAGACTCCTCTGCACTTTTGCAAAGCACTGGCAGTGTGGTCTCACTGATGGTCAAATGCGAAGGTGTGGTTTTTATTCATTATTTTGCATATTCAAGACAATAAGCCTTAGTGTTATATTTAGAGGTGAAAAGCATTTGAGTAAATGAAAGTGTTATAGTCTGTTGTCTAATTAAATTATGTATTTGTGCTGGGGTGATTGACGTATCTTCATCTGTGCTAGATTTTATGTTAAATTGCAGTCTGTTTTGATTTTTGTAGAAGTAGTACAAAAGCATTTTATTAAAATACAAAAATGCCCAAGTTACTGTACAAAGAACAATAAAATACAATATAGGGACTTAGAAAATAATGCTGTTGATCTCATGGGTGTCATCTTTGACTACTGCTGACAGTTGCATAGTGCATTGTCTTCTGCTGAGCTTTTTGGGAGCAGACTTTCTCCTTGAAGTCACTTTGCCATTTTATTTTCCTAATGACTTGACATATTGTGCTGTAGGGTGACAAACAGTATTCTTCACACTACCCTCCCTTGTTTAACTGTACATTTTCAGCTGCAAAAACAAAAGACACCTTAACCAAAATGCAGTTGAAATTAGAATTCAGAAGGGAAGGTACAGAAGAAAGGTAGAGCTAAGAGGCACGGGTTTGTGTTGGGAAGACGGGCTTTGCAGCTACATCCTTATTTTAATTCTGGCTCTAGCCTTGACTCTTTCTGGGGTTGGGGCAGTTGAGTTAGCCTCAATGTATTTCGTTTTCCTCATCTCTAAAATGGAAATGATATAATAGTTCCTACCAAACAGGAGACTGAACCACAGTGTTGATTGTTGCAAACAGACATTAGCTTTGGATTTAATTTTGATTTCATTAACAGATTTTCAGTGAGCATCTCCTATGGGTCAAATGGGTCCTATATTAGATGGTAGATATACAAAGGAGACCAGGAAGATCCCGCCCTTATCTTCATAGGGCTCAAACTTTAACACTGGATTCTTAAGTTGTGTCCATGTCACTGCGTAGAATAGCAAAGGTACAGTAAGTGAGTTGGTGGTAAAATTTTTAGTGCTGGTAGGGCAGGAAATGGTTCTGCTATTTTCCTTAAAGGAAGAAGCTAACTTCCTAGCTTTGATACACTTTGGAAATTAGAGAGACACGTGGTCTTATAGACTGTGAAGTAGATTGCCAGTAGTGCATTTATCCTCATCCAAGTGAATGCGTTTTTATTTTATTTTTTTAATGTTTCATTTATTTTTCAGAGAGAGAGAGAGAGAGACAGTGTGAGCAGGGGAGGGTCAGAGAGAGAGGGCGACACAGAATCTGAAACAGACTCCAGGCTCTGAGCTCTGAGCTAGCTGTCAGCACAGAGCCCGACGTGGGGCTCCAACCCACGAACCATGAGATCATGACCTGAGCCGAAGTCGGAGGCTTAACCAACTGAGCCACCCGGGTGCCCCCAAGTGAATCCGTTTTAAAACCTTTAGATTTTAAAGTGGCACACTGATAAGATTTTGTGTCATAATCAAAAAAAGAAGACTTTTCTTTGCCTTAATTTCAGAATAATTAAAATTATCAATTTTTTCCTTATCTTTTTTGTTGTTGTTGTTTGAAAAAAATAACACATATTCATTAGAGAGAATTCAATAGAAAAGTTTGAGTGTTGTCTTGGCAAAAAGAAAGACGAAAATGGGTATGTAATAGGTTAACCTGTCTGTAGTGTACCTATGAGTTTAAAGAAAAAAAAAGGCTAACAGTCTAATAGAAGATTGAGTAAATAATAAAAATTAAAAATTCACAGAAAAGAAAGAATAGCCAATTAAAAACAAGAAAAGATGCTCACCCTCATTAGTGAGTGGAAATAACCATTTTTTTAGCTATAATATCAAGCACCTGTGGGAAGGGAGGAACTACAACACTCATGTATTTGTGATGAGGATGTGAATTACTTTCCCCATTCTGGAACTAAATTTGGCAAGAAAAATAGCAAAATATCTTTCAAGGGAAATGGTACATACGTACTCAGGAATATTGTGCAGCTAATAGAAATGAGAACTTGTGATAACCTGGAGAGATTTTCATAATAAATTAAGGGAAAATAGAGCATTTTGCAAAATAAATTTTAGTATGACTCCAGTTTTCTATTTAAAATAAACATGTATTTGATTGTTACTATTCGCATGAGACATTAAGGTGTTGCAGACCGTATACCAAAGCATGTTAATGTTGTTTACCTCTGGTCATTAGAATTAGCTAGTTGGGGGAGGGGTATGTTACCTTTATATTTGTTTCAATTGATACTTTTGGCATTTAAAAAAAGAAAATAGATAAAAAGCAACAAAGGTTAGGGAGATGATAAAAAAGCCCTTGGAGTCCCGTTATTTGGATGTACAGTATCTATTTCTTTTCATAAATTGATGAATACTATGCAAGCTATTTCAAAGTCTTTAAAACCAGTATAATTTTTTAGCACATTTTTAATAGATACATGTGTATGCTTATGTTTTAATTCTTTTAGAAACCACCCAACCATTTTAACACCTTTATTGAGGGGTAATTCACATAAAGTTAACCTCTCTCTACGTTATTTAATGTTATTTAAAGTATTATATTAGTAGGGTTTTTTTTTTTTTTAACGTTTATTTATTTTTGAGACAGAGAGAGAGAGAGAGAGAGACAGAGCACGAGCTGGGGAAGGGCAGAGAGAGAGGGAGACACAGAATCTGAAATAAGCTCCAGGCTCTTAGTTGTCAGCACAGAGCCCGATGCAGGGCTCGAACCCACAGACTGCGAGATCATGACTTGAGCTGAAGTCGGATGTCTAATTGACTGAGCCACCCAGGTGCCCCAGTATTATATTAGTTTTGATGTCTCTATATATGCTCAAGAAACCATTACCACCATCAAGGTAATGAATGTAATTAGTCACCCCAAAAAGTTCCCTCATCCCTGTTTATAAATTCCTCTGAGCTGCGCTTCCCTCCCTCCATTCCAAAGGCAAACACTGATCTGCTTCCTGTCACTATAACTTAGTTTACATTTATTAGAATGTTATATAAATGAGGGCACCTCAGTCAGTTAAGCGATCGACTTTGGCTCAGGCCATGATCTCACAGTTTGTGGGTTCAAGCCCCGTGTCGGGCTCTGTGCTGACAGCTCAGAGCCTAGAGCCTGCTTCTGATTCTGTGTCTCCCTCTCTCTTTACCCCTCCCCTACTCATGCTCTGTTTCTCTCTGTTTCAAAAACAAATAAACATTAATTTTTTTAATAAAAAAGGAATGTTATATTAATGAAGTCACAAAGCACAAACTTTTGATGGCTTCTTTCGCTCAGTAGGTCTATCCTTATTGTTGCATATGTTAGTAGCTCATTCCTTAAAAAAAATTATTGATATACCAGGCACCACGTGGCCCAGTCCATTGAGCATCTGACTTCGGCTCAGGTCACGATCTCAGTTTGTGAGTTCAAACCCCGCATCAGGCTTTCTGCTATCAGGATGGAGATTGGTTCAGATTCTCTCTCCTCCTCTCTCCATGCCCCTCCTCCACTCTCTCTTTCTCAAATAAACATTTTAAATGTTTTAAAATAATAAAATTACTGATGTACTATGGATGTATCACAGTTTGTTCACCTTTTGGTGGACATTTGGGTTGATTCTAATTTGGAGCTGTTATAACAGAGTTCTATGAACATTTGTGTATAGGTCCTTTTGTTGTGGCTATATTTTGTCATTTTCTGGAGTAAATAAATAAGAATGGAATGTCTTTGTTACATATAAATGTGTGTTTTTAACTTTTTAAGAAACTGCAAACCATTTTCCAGATATTTTTCCATTTTAGATCCCCACCAGCAGTGTGGGAGAATTTGAAGCTGTCCTTTCTCTGGTGAATTTTCTTAACACCTTGCCCCAGAATGTATTATGTATGTTATGTGTGGGTCTGCTTCTGGATTCTCTATTTTTCCACTTATCTATTTGTTTTTCTTGATGCCAGTACCGCAGCGTCATGATTTCCAAGGCTTATAATAATTCTTGTAATCAGATGGTATTAAGTCCTACAGCTTTATTCTTCTTTTTCAAACTATTTGGGCCATTGTAGGTCTTTTGCTTGTCTTTGTTAATTTAGTTTTTTTTTTTTTTAATTTTTTAATGTTTATGTTTTGAGAGAGAAAGAGACAGAGTGCAAGGAAGGAGGGGCAGAGAAAGAGGGAAGACGCAGAGCTCAAACCCACAAACCGTGAGGTCATGACCTGAGCCGAAGTTGGAAGCTTAACCAATTGAGCCACCCAGGTGCCCCTGTTAATTTCGGTTTTCTTTATTTTTAAGTTTTTTTTTTAATCTAATTCCAGTACAGTTAACTATGTTAATTTTAGAATCAGTTTTCTCTACAGATTTTTTTCTATAGAAAAGCCTTTTGGTTGGGGCACCTGGCTGGTCAGTGGGTAAGAGCATGCAACTTGATCTCATTCAAACCCAATACAGTTTACTTACACACACACACACACACACACACACACACACACACACACAAATAGCCTGTTGCAATTTGATTGGGTTTGTGTTGAATCTATAGATAGAATTGACATTTTACAATATGGAGTCTTCTGACCTATGAGCATAGCATGTTTTTGGTTTGGTTTGGTTTATATTTTTTTATTATTTTTTATTTTTTATTTTTTCCTAAATAGTTTATTGTCAAGTTGGTTTCCATGTAACACCCAGTGCTCATCCCAACAAGTCCCCTCCTTTATTGCCCATCACCCCCCTTCTCCTCTCCCCCACCCCCAACAGCCCTAAGTTTATTCTCCACATTCAAGAGTCTCTCATGGTTTGCCACCCTCCCTCTCCCCCACTATTTTTCCTCTTCTCCCCCATAGTCCTCTGTTAAGTTCCTCCTAATTCACCTATACATGCAAACATATGGTATCTGTCCTTCTCTGCCTGACTTACTTCGCTTAGAATAAAACCCTCAAGTTCCATCCATGTTGCTACACATGGCCAGATTTCGTTCTTTCTAATTGCCATGTAGTATTCCATTGTATAGATAAACCGCATCTTCTTGATTCATTCGTCTGTTGATGGACACTTAGGCTCTTTCCATGTTTTGGCTGTTGTTGAGAGTGCTGCAATGAACATTGGGGTACGTGTACCCCTATGTGTCAGCACCCTTATCCCTTGGGTAAATTCCTAGCAGTGCTATTGCTGGGTCATAGGGGAGTTCTATTGTTAATTTTTTGAGGAATCTCTGCACTGTTTTCCAGAGGGGCCACACCAGTTTACATTCCCACCAACAGTGTAGGAGGGTGCTCGTTTCTCCATATCCTCGCCAGCACCTATAGTCTCCTGATTTGCTCATTTTAGCCACTCTGACTGGCGCAAGGTGGTTTCTCAGTGTGGTTTTGATTTGAATTTCCATGATGATGAGGGACACTGAGCATCATTTCATGTGTCTCTTGGCCATCTGGATGTCCTCTTTGGAGAAGTATCTGTTCATATCTTCTGCCCATTTCTTCACTGGATTATTTGGTTTTGGGGTGTAGAGTTTGGTGAGTTCCTTATAGATCTTGGATACTAGCCCTTTATCTGATATGCCATTTGCAACTATCTTTTCCCATTCCGTCAGTTGCCTATTAGTTTTATTGATTGTTTCCTTTGCCATGCAGAAGCTTTTTATCTTGATTAGGTCCCAGTAGTTCATTTTTGCTCTTGATTCCCTTGGAGCATGGCACATTTTGACATTTTGTCTTTTTTAAAACTCTCAGCAGTGTTTGGAAGGTTTTTATGTACAAGTGTTTTATAATTTTGTCAAATTTGTATCTTTAGATGCTGTTATAAATTTTTTCATTTCCATTTTTAGTTTTTCATTACTAGTATATGGAAATACGATAGAGCTTTTTTCAATGTCTTATATTGCAATCTTGCTAAAATTTATTTAGTAGTTTTATTAGCATTTTTTGTAGAGACTTCTTTGGATGTTCTGTATATGTACTTACGTTGTTCCTGAACAAAGACCGTTCTCCTTCATTCCTTTTTTTTTAATGTTTATTTTTTGAGAGAGGGAGACAGAATGTGAGCAGGGGAGGGGCAGACAGAGAACGAGACATAGTATCTGAAGCAGGCCCCAGGCTCTGAGCTGTCAGTACAGAGCCCAACTCGGGGCTCGAACTTGTGAACCGTGAGAACATGACCTGAGCCTAAGTTGGCTGCTTAACCAACTGAGCCACCCAGGTGCCCACTTTTTATTTATATATATATATAAATTTTTTTAAGTTTATTTATTTTGAGAGAAGAGAGTGTGTGAGCATGGTGGGATAGGAGCAGCGAGAGAATTCCAAGCGGGCTCCATGCTAGCACAGTACAGACCCCACTGTGGGGCCCAAACCCACAAACTGCCAAATCACAACCTGAGCCTAAGTCAAGAGTCAGACACTTAACCAACTGAGCCACCCAGGTGCCCCCGTTCTACTTCATTTCTAACTGGATGCACCTTTTATTTCTTTTTCTTGACTTACTACACTAGTTAGTACCTACAGTATAATACCAACAGGATGCAGTCAAAGTAAAAGTCCCTGTTCTTGTTCCGATTCCCAGGAAGAAAGCATTCAATCTTCTCATCATTAAGTATGATGTTAGCTGTAGGTTTTTCAGTTGTCTGGTTGAAGAAGTTCTTTTTTATTCCTGAGTTTCTGAGAGATTCCTTATTTCAATCAAGAATACAAATAGGATTTTATCAAATATTTTTCCTATATATCTTGAGACATAGTTTTCTTTTGTTTGTTAATGATTTGCTTTATATTACTTGATATTTAAATATTAGACTGAATTTTCTCAGGGTCAGGAGTTCAAGCCTGACTGTGAGCTTACTTTAGTAAACGGGGTATAGAGTTTACTTTAAAAAAAAAAAAAAAAAAAATTAAAATATTGGACCAACTTTGCTTTCCTGAGATAAAATTTGCCTCGGATGGTTTTATTTTTATTACTGTTGAATGTAGTTTGCTAAAAATTTTATTTAGCTTTTTGGCATTAAGTTCATGAGGGATATTGGCCTGAAGTTTTCTGATAGTTTTCCTGTTTGAGCATCTGGGTAATGCTGACCTCATAGAATTCAGTTTTCTAGAAAAGTTTGTATCAAGAATGGATACTGTTTCTTCCTCAGATGGTTGGTAGGATTGACTGGTGAAGCCATGAAAAAAGTATGACCCATAGTTACTAGAATTAGCAGACAACATAATTAGTAAGTACAGTTATAACTGCTTTTCACGTGTTCACAAAGTAGTGACATCCGTGACAATTAGGAAAACCTAAATGATGGAATCAGTAGACAGAAATTAGCCGATAGAAGACTTCAGTAGCACAATCAACCAGTTTGACCTGATTGACACAAAATACTTACCAAATAGCAGATACATTAGTGCAAATGGCAAATTTACCAAGATAGACCATATTGTGGCTTTATAAACAGGTTTTAATAAATTTCAGAGGACTCAATTCAAAGCTGGTCTGTTCTCTGACCACAGGGCAATTAAAATGAGAATCCGTAAGAAAAATATCTCTAGAAAATTCCCCAAATATACAGAAACATTTTTAAATAACCCAAGAGGGTTATCAGGAGGAAATCAAAGGGAAATTATCAGGTAGTTTCAACTGAATGGAAATGAAAACCCAAATCAGAATTTGTGCTTGAATTCATTTTCTATTGCTTTTGTAACAAATTGTCACAAACCGCGTGGCTGAAAACAACACAAATTTATTACCTTACAGTTTGAGAGGTCAGAAGTTCAAAATCCACTTCATTGGACTAAACTAGAGATACTTACAAAAATGTATTTTTTCTGGGGGCGCCTGGGTGGCTCAGTCGGTTAAGCGTCGGACTTCAGCTCAGGTCATGATCTCACTGCTTCTGGGTTCAAGCCCCGTGTCGGGCTCTGTGCTGAAAGCCAGCTCAGAGCCTGGACCCTGTTTCAGATTCTGTGTCTACCTCTCTCTCTGACCCTCCCCTGTTCACACTGTGTATCTCTCTCTCTCTCTCTCTCTCTCTCTCTCTCTCTCTCTCAGAAATAAATAAAATATATTTAAAAAAAATTTTTTTTTAATGCATTTTTTCTGGAAACTTTGCTTTTTCCATTTTTTTAGAGTCTACCTATATTCTTTGGCTCTGGCTTTTTCTTCATTTTCAAAGCCAGCACTAAAGCTCTCTGATTCTCCTGCTTCCCTCCCACTTATACAGACCCTTTTGATCCCATTGGATCCACTAGGTTAATTCAGGATAAGCGTCTCTAAAGTCCTGAGATGCCTTAACTTAATCACATTTGCAAAGTCAGTTTTGTCATGTAAGGTAACATATTCACAGGGTTCAGAGATTGGGATGTGGATATCTTTGGCGGTACATTGTTCTGCCTACCACAGGCTAAAGTAATATTAAGGTGGCAGTTTACACCACTAAATACACATATTAGGAGAGAAAAATGGTCTCAAATTAATAACCTCAATATCCATCTCAAGAAACTGTTCAGAGAACAAATTAAGATGAATAAAATGTGAGCTCCAATGTAAAACTTGGTGTCTAGCTGATAACACCATATTGTGTAACTGAGATTTGCAAAGAGAAAAGAACTTAAATGTTCTCAACCCCCACTCCACATACATGTATATATATAGAGAGAGAGAGACGTCTCTCTCTCTCTCTCTCTATATATATATGTATATGTATTGAAGGTGATAGATGTGTTAATTAACTAGATGGAGGGAATCTTTCCACAGTGTATGCATATATCAAATCACCGTGATGTACACTCTAAATATCTTATAATTTTTTATATCGATATACCTCAATAAATCTGAACATTTTTTTTAAAGAACAAGTTAAACCCAAGAGAAATAATAACAGGAGAAATTTTAAAAAATAGAAAACAAAAAATCAAATGAAAAAAGTAATTATTGAGAACATTAAAAGTATTAACAAACCAAAAAAAAAAAAGCCTACGACTTGACTGTTTCCTTGATGATGTGTAATGTTACAGCTGGAAGTGAAAAATTTTGTTTTTAAATTTACATTTTTATTTTAATTCCAGTTAACATAGAGAGTTACTAGTTTCAGGTGTACAGTATCGTGATTCAACATGGACGTCAAAAATTTTAAATTGTGTTGTAGATGTATGTTTTTGGTAGAATGTAAGTCTAGAATCCTCATTTTGTTTTCTTTTCTGGTTTCAGTGCTAGACCCCAGGCAGACCAGCTTATACTATTCAAACTTATGGGAAGAAGTCAGAGAGCATTTTAACGTATAATGGGAAGCATAATCGCCAAGCCATCCATACATTTCAAATAGTAACCTCTAAGAAGATGCTGTAAAACCACTGACAAGCATACTCTCTAGTGTTTCTTTTGGTTGACATCTCTCAGTGACCCATCATTTTTACATAGTATATCACCATTATTATTTTTTTCTAGTTTATATGAAAACTCCATTGGGAAAAAAAACCTACCCTTCTCTCAAATTGGTTTTTCTTTGCTCTGCCCCAGATTCTTTGAAAAATCATCAATATTTCTTCGATTGGATCTGTGGGAGAAAAAAAAAGACATTAGAATCCCCAGCCTCAAGAAACTTAAGATAAAATCGTTGAATATGATGTAATCAGAATGAATCAATGCCAGCTTTTAGGATTTCAAAACCCAGATGAATAAAAGGAAAATAAAATGTGAAAAAATGAGAGGAAAGAGATTAGAACTGAGTGTTAAGAGTGGGAACTCTCACTGGTAGTTCCATCATGGAACATTCTCATTCTACTCTTTGCACTACCCTGTGACAATGTAAAGAGACCCTTCACTTACCAGTAGTGAAGTGTCTATTCCTAATAAGTCTTCATAGCCCCTTAGTGTTGGGTTTCTTCAGTCCAGAGACTCAGACTCATCTTAAGTCTTAGAACTAAGGAATTCATGCTATTTTCTAAATGACTAGAGCGCTAGAAGGGTGACTTTTTATAATCCGGGGTCTCTTATCTGGTTGTTAGGTAGCCACAAGATCATCAACTGATTTGCTCCTTTTAGGCACTCCTAAACCATCTCATTCTCAGTGCTGGATTAAAACCTTCTGCCAAACCAGAAAATGCTCTTCACAAATGTAGAAAAGAAAGAAGATAGTTTTATTATTGAATAAGCATTAAAACATCAGTGAGCATCACAGGCAGCCAACTAATAAGATTGCAGACAGAAGGAAATCTCACCCTTTCATAAAACCAGGCTAATATAATTCAGTACATATGTGTTCTCGAGATAATGATAATTTGTCTTCATGTAGCAGGATTATACCAGCACCATTGCTGTTCTAGTTCATCCCAAATTCTCTTGGTAGTTAGGGTGTCCATCCCTGTTAGTCAGTTGCCTTTATCCAAAGGAGAAATTAAACTTCGTGTATGTTTATGATAAGCAGGTAGTTGCCTAGAGGAGACCCCCATGAGCAGAAGGAGAGAGATGGCTCCCACACTCTTAAGTAAAACGTCCTGAGTTGTAAACTTGCCTATAGTCTTCTTCAGCATTTAAAAAGATTTATACATATATCAGAGGGAGAGATGAGAGAGTTACAAGCTTTCTCTAGGCAAGATCTAAGAAAAGGGAGAGTAGAAAAGGTCTTTTTTTGGCACCAGAAAAAATTGAAATTTTATTAACTCTTAGCTTCCTGGTTACCTAGTTGACTAGTGAATAAATAATAAAGTAGAAATGATATAGTACAGGGAAGCAAGGTTACCAACATGGTATCTTTAGTAAAAGTTGTTTTCACATATATATTGGAAAGCCAGTGGAATACGTTGATACTAAATATTTACCTCTCATATGTAATCACCTCTTTCACATTCTTTTAACCTATGTGGAATGATGATGTATCCGCTTCTTGGTACAGAACTAATGTTTTCGTAGAGTTCCATGAGTTCTCCCACTTCCTCTGTAGATCAAAAACCATATACTGATTTCACCTATATGTGGAATTTAAGAAACAAAACAGATCAGGGGTGCCTGGGTGGCTCAGTTGGTTAAGAATCCGACTTCAGCTCAGGTCATGATCTAATGATTCGTGGGTTCAAGCCCCACATCGGGCTCTGTGCTGACAGCTAGCTCAGAGCCTGTTTCAGACTCTGTATCTTCCTCTCTCTCTGATCCTCCCCTGCTCATGCTGTCTCCCTCTCAGAAATAAATTTAAAGAAAAAAAAAAAAACATTTAAAAAAAGAAAAAGAAGCAAAACAGATCACCGTAGGGGAAGAGAAGCAAACATAAAATCAGAGAGAGAGAGACAAACCATAAGAGGTTTGCTGGTGGGGTGTTGGGTGAGGGGATGGGCTAAATGGGTGATGAGCATTAAGGAGGACACTTGTTGGGATGAGCAGTAGGTGTTATGTATAAGTGATGAATCAGGAGAATTCTGTTCCTGAAATCATTATAACACTTTATGTTAACTAACTTGGATTTAAATTTAAAAATACAAATAAAATAGGGATGCCTAGGTCGCTCAGTCAGTAAAGTGTCTGACTCTTGATTTCAAAAATAAAATAATTAAATAAAAAATGCATAAGCAAAGTTCTAATATGCTCAGTCAGGTTAACAGTTCTTAAAATTTATTTTAGTAGTATAATTTTATAAAGAGCAGCCCTAAAAATCTACAACCAAAGACCTTCACTCCAGTCATATGAGATAAAATAAGCTTGAAACAATGAATAAAAATCAGTTTTAAAAGTTTCACTCTTTTATTTCTTCAAATTTTTTATTATTATAATAAGTAGTGAAGAATGGAGAAAAGCCGTCCACTGTTCAAAGATACAGTCTGAGTATTAGAATTAAATTTTTCTTCATTTTCCTCTAGTCTTTACATAAGTATTTTACATGGTTATAAATGTAGTATGGATATAATTTTTTTTTATTTTGCCTTTTTTCTTTTTCAATCTTATCTTTTTTAAGCCTTTGACCCAATCTAACTAGCTAAAAGCTAAATCTTTGCTAAAAGAACAAATCATAAAAATCTTTGCTGTTACTTGGTCCTGGTCAGTAGATTGAAACATAAGCAGTTTATTTCCATCTGAAGGTGGACTTCTATGGACTAGTTAGGAATTTTTTCTTTCATCCTACTTTTTTTTTTTTAATGTAGAACTGTATTATTCTTAGATTGAGAACCTTATTGTACAACGTTTTTTATGTTTATTTATTTTGAGAGAGAGCGAGAAAGTCAGGGGGCGAGGCAGAAATGAGGAGAGAGAATCCCCATCAGGCTTCATTCTGTCAGCGAAGAGCCCAATTTGGGGCTCCAGCTCCAAACCATGAGGTCATGACTTGAGCCTGAAATCAAGTCTTAGACACATAACCGATTGAGCCACCCAGGTGCCCCCTTCCTACTTACTGTTGACTAAAGTGACTTAATAAAAATCGTGCATATCTAACCCTTTGATAGTTCTTCTTACTGTATTTTATTTAACTTTATCTTTCATGATTTACTTGCTTTCAAACTTTCCTTTTCAAATACCAATCTGTGAAAAATTTTTTAACCTCCTCAATCAAAATTTAGTAGATTGAACATATAGGAATTTTGACGAAGTTGATTTGTTTTGACAGTTTACGGAAAGATCAAAACTATAAAGCTTTACGTTCTTGTTTGCAGTTCAGTTAATACAAAGATTATAAAACTATACAGTGTACATATACTTGTATCCTTTAAATGCTGGCAAGCAAATAGGCCAGAGTATTCACAGTATCTCAGAGATAAGATATTTTTCTAGCTTTATATCTGTCTAAATTTTATGAGTGGATAGCTTGCAGCTCTCAAGAGTTCAAGCTTGCAACTTGATGTGGGGCCTGTAGCTCTTCTGTAGACCATCTTCTACTTAATCATGCAGCAATATGAGCCTAATCCAAGGTGTGAGCATTGGGAATGGACTAGAAAGGAAAGAACAAATCTGAGATGATGTCTTAAATAGAATTCTCTTATTCTAGCTAATTCAGTATTAAAATTGTCTTGTTAAATCAGAGAGTTGATGCCTCTGTCTCTCTCCCTCCCTCCCTACTACTACTTCTCCCCACTGTAGCACAACCAAAGTTCACTGCACCTCCAATTATGGTAAGAGAGGGATTGTATATCACAGCCTCACCAGATGCTAGGTATGTGGGTATCTGTGTTCAGGTTTTCAAAGGATTGCATATCTCCTTCTTAGTGCCTGCTTTCTCTCACTCCTTTTGTGCATTTATTTCTAGTTTAAATCAGATCTTTAAGTATCCACTTAGAGTGAGTAACAACTTCTGCTATTTAAGTAGCTCTTTTTTTTTTTAATTAATTTATTTATTTCTAGGAGAGAGAGAGAGTGTGTGAGCAGGGGAGGGTCAGAGAGAGAGGGAGTCACAGACTGAAACAGGCTCCAGGCTCTGAGCTGGAAGTCAGCACAAAACCAGAAGCGAGGCAAGAACCCACGAACCGCGAGATCATGACCTAAGCGAAAGTCGGACGCTTAACCGACTAAGCCACCCAGGCGCCCCAAGTAGCTCTTTCTTAAAAACCATGTTAAATGTTTTATGTTGTTCAGGAAAGAAATGTGTGGGTTTTTATATTTTTGAGTTGTGGATATGGTTGACAATATTCTTGAAAAATAAAGTTCATCTGCATCTCTGGGTTTTGTTGGTTAGAGGAAACTACTCATGAGTGCGTATGTCATACTGAAGAATCCTTCATAAGTGGTCTTCCCCTTTTCTGTGACTGGAATTTAGAGCTAAATTTGTGCATATATGAAATAAAATTTAAAATAAAATGTATGGGGCACGTGGGTGGCTGAGTCAGTAAGCATCCAACTTCAGCTCAGGTCACGATCTCCGGGTTTGTGAGTTTGAATCCTGCATCAGACTCTCTGCTGACAGTGTGGAGCTTGCTTTGGATCCTTTGTCCCTCTCTCTCTTTGCCCCTACCCTGCGTTCCCTCCCTCCCTCCCTCCCTCTCTCTCTCTTCAAAAATAAACACTTAAAAAATAAGAAAGATAAAATGTACGTTTTTCTCAACTCTGTAACTCTTGAAAAGGATTCTGCTGTGGAAGCAGAATTAATCACAAGCCTGTTGGAGAGATGCCCATAAAACAGACTGATTATATTTACAAGTTCCATAAAAAATGAAGACGACTACATGCATACAGACCTGAATATACATATTCAATATAAGACTGTGAGGCAGTAGAAAATTGCCCATGTTTACACCCATGTTTACCAAAGTCTTAGTTCCATACTTTGAGAAAATAGTTTACTTTGAGTAGGTTACCAAGGAAGAATAATAGTGGTCTAATGTTTTTTTGTTCATTATAGTCCCCGAGGAGAAGGCTTTTCTATCTAGTTATAAAAAATGAGATGTATGTAACAAAGGAGATTTACAGAGTATTTTTTTGATGGTACAGTAATTTTGAGAAGAATTGTTAAATGTTTCCTTTTCCTTGTTTCCCAGAACCGTGTGTCATGTTCTACTGTTCTTCTGAAAAAGAGTGATCTGTCCAGAGAGATGGGTTTAGTCTTAATAAGAAATGTTATCTTTCTGTAGGGAAACAGTACGTGGCACCTTTCAGCTTTGTGTTTATTTTTCTTTTAATTTTTTTTAATGTTTTATTTATTTCTGAGAGAGAGAGAGAGCACGTGAGTAGGGGAGGGTCACAGAGAGAGGGAGACACAGAATCCTAAACAGGCTCCAGGCTCCGAGCTGGCTGTCAGCACAGAGCCCGATGTGGGGCTTGAACCCACGAACCGTGAGATCATGACCTGAGCCAAAGACAGTCACTTAACTGACTGAGCCACCCAGGTGCCTCTGTAGGATCCTTTTAATAGCTTCTTTCTGCTATCTTATATTTAAACAGTCTTTAAATTGCACATCCAAGTGTTGAATGATTTTGTGGAATTTATAAGCCAAACGAAAATTTAAAAACCCTTTGTAGGGACATCTCGGTTACTCGGTTGGTTAAGCGTCTAACTCTTGGTTTTGGCTCAAGTTGTGATCTCAAGGTTGTGTGTCAGGCTCTGCAGTGTCAGTGCTTGGGACTGATCCTCTGTCTCCCTCTTTCTGCCCCTCCCCTGCTTTCTCTCTCTCTCTCTCTGCCTCTCTCTCTCAGTCTCTCAAAAATAAGTGGATATACTTCAAAAAGAGTGGCTTTTAGGGGGCGCCTACGTGGCTCAGTCGGCTAAGCGTCGGTCTTCAGCTTAGGTCATGATCTCACGGTTTATGGGTTCGAGCCCCATGTCAGGCTCTGTGCTGACAGCTAGCTCAGAGCCTGGAGCCTCTCTTCTGATTCTGTATCTCCCTCCCTCTCTGACCCTCCCCTGCTCACACTGTATCTTTCTCTCAAAAATAAATAAAACATTTTTCAAAAATTAAGAAAAAAAAATACGTTTAAAAAATCCTTTGTAAGCTTCATTTTCCATCTAGAACTTCTGATATGATATAATAATAGAGTAAAAATTAGATTTTCTTTCTTGATTTTCTCCCCAGCAGTATGAATGACTAGACAACAGAACTGATCTGAAATGAGAACTGAATGTTGAACAAGTGCCACCTAATTCAGAGTGTCTTTTTGTTGTCTAGAAAGCTTTAAAAAACAAGCTGAAATTCAATATTTTTTTGTAGCTTAGATATCATCTAACCTTTGTAGTTGAATATGTAGGGGACCTGAAAACTGTGACTTGCTTTAGGTCACATAGTTTATTAATAATAGAAGCAAACCCATGTCTAGAATTGGCTGGTAGGCCAATGTCTTGTATAGATACCACATACTGAATTATGTGCTTGGCTGTGTCCTAACCATGAAACAGAAGGAACCTAGCCCACTGGTTAAAAGGCTGTATGTACTGAGGTGAAGTGTGTGCCTAAGACATGTGCCGTTGCCATCTCTGAGCCACAGCTACCCAGTTACTGACTTGATCGTTCTATTTCTTCTGTATGGGTGAAGCCCTCTTTTGGTGTGCTAAATTTGAATACAAGTGTCATTTAGATTTAGTATTTCCAAACATGACTTTGCAGTGGAAAGTAACGGCCCTGATCTTATATTTCAGCTCAGACAGCTGTAACTGCACCAAAGATGTGGAAAAAACCAAAAGATCGGACCCGAACCACTGAAGAGGTGTTGGAGGCAGATGTGGAGGTAAGGGTCAAGCAGTAAATCTCTTTAGCTGGTGTTAGGAGTTGTGGTGCCATTTTCTTCGACAAGCATACGTTTTCATCTCTTTTTTGACATCCTTTTTTCAAGCCAACATGAGCTCATAGTCTGATTTTTTTTTAAGTCCACTTACCAGTTTCATCAGATTCTTGTCTCTCTTTAGAAATGTCTCTTCAGCAAAACTAAATTACTGTTTAATTTTGGGTTAATATCTTAACCCCCTCAATTGAATTTGTCCTTATATTAACTGGACGGAAAGACTAATCTGGTAAAGAAAAATGGAAAGTTTTTTCAAATACCCATTAGCAGTGGTGATAGAAATCATCAGGTATATTCTAGGGAAATTCATTCTGGATCTGTCATCTTTAACTGTATCCCAGGAACATAACTTTGCACATATGATTTATCTGTTTGAACTAAACCATTCCATATTTTACTATAGGTCACAGCACAACAGGAGACAACATGAGAAGAAATAAGGGCAGAGTTAGTCCTAAGCAGAGTTCTAACAGTGTCATGGTCTATAATCATAATTATAGAAGCTTATAAAGCAAGAGTAATATAAAACATGTGTATGTTGCTTTTTTTCTTCTTGAGCTCTTAACGTCTGCTTTATTAAAATAATTTTTATTAAGTGTAAAGGTGATAATATTAAAATCTAGAAATTATTTTAAAGTGATTTTAAATGCATTTATTTCAAAAGACTTTTCTGTCTAGTTATAATTCTTACCCTTCCGAAGCAGCTCACAGCACCCTGTGTTAGTTACTCCCTCCTGTCCTGCCGCTGCTGTTACATGACGCTCTACTGATGTCACAGTTAGTCCCATAGCAGCCACTAAAGTGTTTCACGGAAGTGACTTCAATGTGGTTATCAGGGGATAAGAATTAGCAAGAAGTTGTAGAGGTGCAGATAGTTGCTGCACTTGTCTTGCAGTTGAACCAGAAAATGTTGCTGCTACAGAGAATAAAATACCTTCCAGAGGCAGAGGAGTCGAATACATTTCTGGTTTGGCTGTAAGAGCTTCGAAAACTGGTTACTCTTTAAAACTTTTTTTTTCTTTTAATGTTTTATTTACTTCTGAGAGAGAGAGAGAGGGAGACACAGAATCTGAAGCAGGCTCCAGGCTCTGAGCTGGCTGTCAGCACAGAGCCCGACGCAGGGCTCGAACCCACGAACCGTGAGATCATGACCTGAGCCGAAGTCAGACGCTTAACTGACTGAGCTACCCAGGCGCCTCTGGTTACTCTTTAGATTCCACTATTTTTTATTTGTTTTCTTGTTATACTTTATATTCCTTTGCTGGATTTCTAAGCATTACTAAATATTAAATGGGGAGGCCACCACTACTGTGCCTGCAAATATTCATTCTCTTTTTTAGATCAGAGACTGGCAAACATTTCCTTCAACAGTTCACATAGTAAATAGTTTAGATTTTATGGACTATATGGTCCCTGTCACAGTTCTCCATTCTGTTGTTATAGGCCACACACAGCCATAGATAATGTGCAAATGAATAATTGTGACTAAATTTCAGTAAAACTTTATTGATAGACATTGAATTTGAATTTCATGTAGTATTCATGTGTCATATAGTATTCTTCTTTGGAATTTTTTCAGCTACTACAAATGCAGAAACCGTCCTTACCTTGCCTTGCCCACTATACAGAAACAGTTGATGAGCCAGATTTGGCCCATGAGCCGTGGTTTGCTAAACTTCCTTCAGATCGTTAACTCTTCATACATGAGAACTATTTTGGCTCATTTTGAATCCATCACTTTTTTCTTAACTTTACAATTTAAGTATTTTTGATTATTTGCACACAGACCTTTCCCTCCAACCCCCAGAAACCCTAGTTTTCTTGTCTTTCCTAAATTTGAGCATTTATTAGAGTAGTTTAGTATATACTGGGTGTCGTCTATATTTTCACTGATTATCAAGCTCTCCTTTTCTTAATGGATTTTTCTCAGCCTTTAAAAGAATATGTTTCAGGTACCAGCATATTTTAAGTTATATATTAGGTTTTTATATCATTGCAGATATGTTATCGAACTCTAATAATTGTAGTATACAAGGATAACATGAGGGATGGTTCATCTTAAAATTGATGTTCAAGGTATCTTTAAAATAATGTTTTTAAATTTTAGGATATTTTATCAGTTATACATAGTTGTCAGTCTGCTTTTCTAGCACTTTAAAAACTCATGAGTTAAACAAGCAGTTTTATCACCTAAATTCTTCTTTTGATAAGTTCCTGTTAAAGTTTAACGTTTGACTTAAACGTTTGCCCATAAGTATTTTCCTTCTTGGATCTGGTTTTCTTAGTAAACAGTTTAGGAACTGTTAGATATTTAGAGACTAGTTTCATGTAGCTTCATCTGGCTGAAAGAAAAATAATAATCATAAATATTTAATCCAGCTAATTTTGTGGGTTCCCTTGAAATATATCCCTCAGACACCTCAGTGTTCTCTGTGCCCTCTGAATTATGGCTTGTTATTCATAGAAACAAATTTCTGTATACTTCTTTTTCCAGTTAAAAATTAATTTTCCAAGTAATACGTTCTCTGCTTCATATCCAACAGATGTTCTCTTGTTGATTTTAGGTACAGAGTGGAGTACATTATATATTTTTCTCTAAAATGGCATTTTTCTTCATTTTATAAGATCTGATATCAGAACTCTAATTGTATAATGTAGTTATACTGCTGTTTAATAAGGTTAAGTACCATTGACAGACTCCCCTGCCAAATTATTAAAGATCTTCTTGATGATCTATACTTAGAAGGTCTAGACTACAATACAGTATAAAAGAAGAAAAATAAGGTTGTTGATTCGTGATTCAAACTTGGTAGATCTTTTTTTCCCTCAGACTTTAAAAGATGCTCGCTCTCTGCCTTGATTTAAAAAGAAATCCTTTCAGCCTTTATTTTCTTGAAATTTTTATGTCTTTCTTTTGATTATTTCCACACTGTGTTTTCCTTTTAGGAGAGTGGGGAAAGCGAACATGCACACATGGGTATGTGTGTGTATGCGCGCACACACATGCGTTTGCATGACCTTTTTGTTTTCATTATAGAAGCAAATCCAAAAAACCATCTGTTTCTATTTATAGCATTTTAAAATTTAGTCTTTTCCCATGATCTGATGTATAAGGAAACTTACAGCGTTATACCTGTTAAGATATTTCACTTATATAACAAAGTAAGATTTGTAATTCCTTAATTTTTTTGACAAAACATAATTTTATAAAGCAATTAGGGTAATCACTTGTTTATATGACATTAAAAAAATTTTTTTAATGGTTACTTTTGAGAGAGAAGAGAGTGCACGCACACACGCACACATGAGTTTAGGAGGGGCAGAGAGGGAGATAGAGATAATCTCAAGCACTTTCAGTGAACCTGAGCCTACCTCAAGAGTCAGATGTTCAGCTGACTGAACTTCCCAGGTTCAGAATGTATATGACATTCTTTCATACAATTCTCTGTTGAACAAATTCAACAGAGCTTATATTTTTGGCTCTCCAGGTGTGAATCTATCAGTTAGAATACCTACTTCCTCTGAGTGCTTGTTCCAAAGAATTGTTTTTAGAGTACTTACCTTTTATGATAAAGAAGGACTTAAAAGTTCATAGAGAACTCTTACCTCAGGGAGTTTTGATGGTTCATATATAGCCCTCAGAAAATTAATTTTTCTTTGATACCTTGAAATTATAGTGATCAAAAATAATCTGGTGAATAACTTCAATTCGATTTTGCTTTTTAAGAGTAAGATGCACCAGAACCCAGATTTCTCCCTAAAGGAATAAGTGCCAAGCACTTTTCCATATATAATTTGAATAAATTCACCACCATAGAGAATTCTGAGAATAAGTAAACAAAAATAGATTTTAACTAACAGGTGGCTTCTTTGTAAAATGAGGGATAATCCAGCTTTGTGGGGCCCAGATACTTTATTCATTGAAATTTCCATTTAGCAGCAAGAGGGTAGCACAAAAATACCCTCTAATGTTTCTTTTTATATTTGTTGAGCCTTAGTGGAAGGGGAGGAGTGCTTGATTTAGATTTCTGACTAGGACTCTTTCATGTCCATCAAGTGCTAGGATTAACAGTTCTTTCCATTCTGTCCTTTGGTACATTTAGATTTCATTAGTCATGTTAAAGCATTTCGGTAGCCATATGACTTGTCTTCTGTATCCCAAGAGATGAAGTGAGAAAAGCGTTTTAAATAAACCTAGCATTCTAGTCCCATATGCTGAACACAGACATCCTTGTTTTGAGTGACATGTTTTCTTCTGCCTTTTGAGGGGTTAGGTGTGGGTCTTCATACATATTTACATGATAAAAATGATGTAACCTCTGTCCTCACTTATGCTTTAGCCTAAAGCTGAAGAGGAGTTTTCAGGTGACAAAGTACTTGAATCTGAACAGGATAAAATGAGCCAAGGGTTTCATCCTGGAAGAGAACCCTCCGACCTAAAAAAAGTAAAAACTGTGGAAGAAAACGGAGAAGAAGCTGAGCCTGTACGTAATGGTGCTGAGAGTATTTCTGAGGGTGAAGGAGTAGATGCTAATTCAGGCTCCACTGATAGTTCTGGCGAAAGGGTGACATTCCCATTCAAACCAGGTAAGTGGATCCCTGCCTTCCTATGTGTGTCTTATCTATTCACCTTCACTCTACTATCACCTTACAGAAATGTTGGCTCCTTGTGGAGAAACATTGGATGGAAGGAAGAGGCTCATCACAGGGTAATATTTACAAAATTGACGAGCAGACTAGCAGGCATAAGCTAGTGACTAGCAAATCCAGAGTTCTTTGTGGGCGGAACTGACATCTGATGCTGGTATTCTGCTTTTACTGGCATTGGAAGAACAGCTGGCAGAGATATGCGTCCTTGCTGGGCTGGTGGAACTCAACAAGAGAAATATAATTTTATTTAGTTTATTTGAAAGGGCTATTTCAGTGCTGTTTTGTGTTCATCATTTTACAAGCCTTAATCACTTACCCTTACTACATGCAATGCACTGAGATTTTTTAGTCTCTTCCCTTCTTTTAAAAATGTTTGGTTATGCGGTGCCTGACCAGCTCAGTCAGTAGAGCATGCAGTTCTTGATCATAGGCGTCTTGGTCATAAGTTCAAGCCCCACATTGGGCATGGAGCCTACTTAAGGAGAAAAACATTTTTTAATGTTGGTTATAATTCACCAAATTAATTTCACACCAGGAACTTGTTGACAGAAATCACTCTGTAAAATGGAACTGTGATAATCAGAAGCATATGATTAGGTTATTATGTACGTATAGTACCGTGCCCCTTTGAAATACATGGTAAGTCCCAGAGGGTCTTTCATCTTTAGGTACCGTCCAAATATAAAACCTCTATCCCAATATATGTAAACTGTGGTTGGGTTGAGATTAATGGAGAGATTTGCATGGATATGTGGGGAAAGGTGGTTCATTTGATAGAAAGTTTGGGATGAGTGCAAAGTTTTTTTTAGCCGGCCAAATCTGAGTGACTTATGTGTGAGGTAGGGTTTGAATGTAAAATGTCAGACCTTAAAAATAATCCATAGACAGTGTCTTTCACAACTGCAGTTTTCAACCCTTTTAATAGGTTGTGAAGTAGTAAGGTACAACCAACATTTTAAAAAATCGAGAACAGAGGGGTACAGGGCACCTGGGTGTCTCAGTCAGTTGAGTGTCTGACTTCAACTCAAGTCATAATCTCACAGTTCATGGGTTCAGACCCCACGTCCAGCTCTGCACTGGCAGTGTGAAGCCTGCTTGGGATTCTGTCTCTCTCTCCTCTCTCTGCCCTTCCCCCACTCATGCTTTCTCTCTCTCTCTCTCTCTCTCTCTCTCTCTCTGTCTCTCTCTCAAAGTAAATAAACTTGAAAAATTTTTAAAAATAAAGTGGAGAACAGAGTAAAACAATGTCAGTGCACTACTGGAGTAAGGGTAAATACTGTTTTAAGAAACTTTTGTACGTTTTATATATGTATTTGTTCTGGGTCATAAAATCATTATATTTCTTACTGTGAGTTGTAGTCAAAAATGTTTGAACGTCACTGATTATTGATACCACCTTAATATACTAATCTTTTTGCTACCAGTAAACTGCTGCTACTTGGCTTTATGAAATCATAAGGCTATTCTGTAGTAAATTTTTTATTTTAAGGATTCAGTATACTGAAATTAATTCTAAAAATCTAGGCCTCTGTCATATCACGAAGCACTTATGGGTACCAACAGTCCTTCTCCTGAAGTGATTGAGACACCATTTTAGGACCGTGTCAGTCATGTCTGTGTGTGTGTGTGTGTGTGTGTGTGTGTGTGTGTATGTAAATGCATATGTGTGTGTGTATTTTTAGTAACCTCTGTGCCCAATGTGGGGCTCAAACTCCCAACCCCAAGATCGAGAATCACATGCTCTACCAACTGAGCCAGCCAGGCACCCCCTGTCAGTTATATTTTTATCCTTCAATTTAGCATGGAAAAATCAAAACTATATATAAGTCACAACTTATATTGAAAAACTAAACTTCCTTTTGCCTCTGTAATACATACTAGCAGTAAATGGGAAAAGGGCAATTTAAAATTTAAGATCCCAGGGGTGCCTGGCTGACTCAGTCAGTTAAGCATCCTACTTTGGCTCAGGTCATGATCTTGAAGTTCATGGGTTCCAGCCTTGCATCAGGCTCTGTGCTGATAGCTTAGAGCCTAGAGCCTCCTTTGGATTCTGTATCTTCCTCTCTTTGTGCCTCTCCTCCATTCATACATTCATTCTCTCTCTCTCTCTCTCTCTCTCTCTCCCTCTCTCCCTCTCTCCCTCTCTCCCTCTCTCCCTCTCTCCCTCTCCCTCTCTCTCTCTCTCAAAAGTAAATAAATACTGAAAACATTTTTTAAATGAAAATAAAATTTAGATCCCAATAAACTGCCTGCCTTTTAATGAATATAATAAGGTAATAAGGATTTCGTTGAAAATATCTGTAGTATTCTCACAGGCCATCATGAGTCTGTCACCTACACATTAAAAACCACTAATATACGGGGCGCCTGGGTGGCTTAGTCGGTTAAGTGTCCGACTTTCACTTAGGTCATGATCTCGCGGTTCGTGGGTTCGAGCCCCATGTCGAGCTCTGTGCTGACTGCCAGCTCAGAGCCTGGAGCCTGTTTCGGAGTCTGTGACTCCCTCTCTCTCTGACCCTCCCCTGCTCATGCTGTCTCTCTCTCTCTCCTGGAAATAAATAAAAACATTAAAAAAAAATTTTTTTTTTTTTAAATAAAAACCACTAATATAAAGGAGTATTGTCATGAAGTGATCTGGGGCATGGTTTTGATGAGAGTTTTGTTAATTAAAAGAAAAATACTGTGACTTGCTTTTATTCAAAAATTTCAAGAAATTCTCTAACTTAATATGATGAAATTAGGATTATAAGAAATGATAGCTGCAACAATAGTCATGGTAACCAAGGAATGCTATGGCAAAAAACTAATTTAAAGTTAATATTAAAAATATAGGCTATGCGAAGTGCCTGACTGGTTCAGTCAGGAGAGCATGTGACTCGATCCTGGTGTTGTGAGTTCAAGCCCCACGTTGAGTGTAGAGATTATGTAAACAAATACAACTTGTAAAAAAATTAAGAGTGTGTCAGGATTTTTGAAGAAGGATTTGTGCCTTCCCAGTTTAGTCTCAGCAAGCAAGTACATTAATTATTTTCTTGGGATTAAGCTGTAGTCAGCAGTGATAAGGGGTTATTATCCAAAGTATGTAAAGAACTCATACAACTCAATGAAAAACAAACCCCAAATAATCCAATTTAAAAAATGGGCAAAGGGCTTGAACAGACACATGAGAGGATGCTAAACATTACTAATTATCAGGGAACTACAAATCAAAACCACAGTGAGATATCACCTCATACCACAATGAGATTTGTGAGAATAACTAGCATCAGAAAAACAAGAAATAAATAACAAGTGTTGGTGAGGTTATGAAGAGGGAACCCCCATGCACTATTGGTGGGAATAAAAGCATTGCAGCTACTATGGAGAACAGTATGGGTGTTTCTCAAAAAATTAGAAATACTGTAGGGCACCTAGGTGGCTCAGGCGGTTAAGCATCTGACTTCTGCTCAGGTCATGATCTCATGGTTTGTGGGTTTGAGCCCTTGCATCGGGCTCTGTGCTGACAGCTCAGAGCCTGGAGCCTGTTTCAGATTCTGTGTCTCCCTCTCTCTCTGACCGCCCCTGCTCACGCTCGCTCTCTCTCTCTCTGTTTCTCTCTCAGAAACAAAACTTTAAAAAAAATTTTTAAATAAAAGATAAAATAAAAAGTAGAAATCTATATGACTTAGTAATTCTACTTTTGGGTATTTACCCAATGAAAACAAACATAGAAATTCAAAAAGATATATGCACCCTCATGTTTTTTGCAGCATTATTTACAATAGCCAAGATAATGTAAGCAACCTATGTGTCCACTGATAAATGAATGGAAAACAAAGATGTGTGTATATATGTGTATGTGCCTGCATGCGTGTATACACACATTGTGCAGTATTACTGAACTGTAAAAAAGAAAGAAATCTTGCCATCTGCAACAACATGGATGGACCTAGAGGACATTATTCTTAGTGATTAAGTGAGACAGAAAAAGACCAATACCATATGATTTCACTGATATGTGGAATCTAAAAAACAAATAGAAAAACAGAAATAGACTGATAAGTACAGAGAGCAACCTATGATTGCCAGAAGGGAGGTTGATGGGTGGTGGGCAAGAATGGTAAACAGATTCAGAAGGTCAGACTCTCAGTTACAAAATAAAGAAGTCACAGGGATGTAAAGTACAGAATAGGGAATATAGTCAATAATAATATAATCACTTCATATGGTGACAGATGCTTAACTACACTTACTGTACTGAGCCTTTAGTAATGTATAGGATTGTCAAGTCACTATCTTGTGTACCTGAAACGAATACAATATTGTAAATCAACTATACTTCAAAATTAGAATAAACAGTTGTCAGGGGGTGAAAAAATTGTATTTAGCTGCTTATTAGCCTTTTCAGAATCTTAAAATAAATTGTGTTTGTTTTGTGTACTTTTGCCACCCCCTCCCCAAAAATATTTCCAAGTGAACAACCATAGTATCCTTCTTTTATATGAAACCAAAGAGTATTATTAGATTCCTTATTTCTAAGATATTTCAGGGCTTGGTAGTTTATATTAAGTAGTTTCTGTAATAATGTCAGTTTACTATCAAAGGTATCCAGAAAGGATGAAGGAACAAATGGCTGTTTAAAATTTTTATGTGACATTTTCTGACTGTAGCGCAGTGTTCGCTTTGTGTTTCTGTCTATGACAAAGTAAAGAATCTAATTTGTACTCTTACTGGTTATACGTATAATAACCCCAAACACACTTGTCTGCCTGAATCCCTTTTTCTAGATCCCTGGAAGCCTGCTGATAGTGAAGGCAAGAAGCAGTATGACAGGGAGTTTTTGCTGGACTTCCAGTTCATGCCCGCCTGTATACAGAAACCAGAGGGCCTGCCTCCCATCAGTGACGTGGTTCTTGACAAAGTAAGCAACACACTTGGAGGGAGCCATGTCTTTCTGGTGGGAACTGGTTTTAATTATCAGTACAAGTATATGAAGTATGAGCAAAAATTTTTAGGAACAATTAGACTAAGTGTATTTGGATTAAAATATGTGTGTACGGCAAAGGAAACAACCCACAAAACTAATAGGCAACCAACGGAATGGGAAAAGATAGTTACAAATGACATATCAGATAAAGGGTTGATATCCAGAATCTATAAGGAACTCACCAAACTCCACACCCGAGAAACAAACAACCCAGTGAAGAAATGGGCAGAAGATATGAACAGATACTTCTCCAAAGAGGACATCCAGATGGCCAACAAACACATGAAACGATGCTCAGCATCCCTACTCATCAGGGAAATGCAAATCAAAACGACACTGAGATACCACCTCACACCAGTCAGAGTAGCTAAAATGAGCAAATCAGAGAACACGAGATGCTGGCAAGGATGTGGAGAAATGGGTACCCTCCTACACTGTTGGTGGGAATGTAAACTGGTACAGCCCCTCTGGAAAACTGCGGAGGTTCCTCAAAAAATTAACACTAGAACTCCCCTATGACCCAGCAATAGCACTGCTAGGAATTTACCCAAGGGATATAGAAATGCTGAGACATAGGAGCACATGTACGCCAGTGTTCATAGCAGCACTCTCAACAATAGCCAAAACATGGAAAGAGCCTAAGTGTCCATCAAGGGACGAATGGATCAAGAAGATGTGGTTTATCTATACAATGGAATACTACAAGGCAATGAGAAAAAATGAAATCTGACCATGTGTAGCAACATGGATGGACCTTGAGGGTGTTATGCTGAGTGACATAAGTCAGGCAGAGAAGGACAAATATATGTTTGCACGTATAGGAGGATTAGGAGGAACTTAACGGAGGACAATGGGGGAGAAGAAGGGGGGAAATAGTGGGGGAAAGGGGGAGAGGCAAACCATGAGAGACTCCTGAATGCTGACAAAAACTGAGGACTGATGGATGTGGGGGGCAGGGGATGGGCACAGGGAGGGCCACTTGTGGGGATGAGCACTGGGTGTTATATGGAAACCAACTTGGCAATAAACTATTTGTAAAAAATATATATATGTCAAAAAATTGCAAAAAAATAAAATAAAATATGTGTGTAAGTATTATAGTTTTCCTACATAGTGCTGTTGGATTTGAGATTTACTATAGATTACTGTAACCTTAGGGTTTGTCCCATATTTGAGTGGTGAAGTTTTAAAATTTACTGTCTGATTGTTCTAGTTGTTGCCTAGTGATATGGTGAAAAATGTGTGTTTGTTGGGCTACTATGGCTAAAGTGATATGGACTTCTTTCATGAATATTTCTCAAATTTCAGTATAGAATTAGAATGGCATTGAGGACAGGTCAGGAACCTAAGAGGGTATTAGACAAATCAAACTTAAGTGGTAATCAACATCTTTCAACTAATATTATATCTCAGAATTTCCCTAAACCAAACTTAAGAGTAATTCATCTTCAGTTTTGGCATCTGATCCTAATGGTGCAAACAGAAAGTTAATACAGTGTTTATTTTGTCTTTATTAAATTAGAAAGAGTAGACTCAGATGGGTATCTGCCCAAGTATATATCAATGATGAACCAGTGCTGGTGACCAAGTTTAAAATACTTTTGTTTTAAAGAGAAATTATTAATCCTTATTGAAGTGTAGGTGGTAACTATCTTACAGAATGAGATCCACTTCTTTTGAGATTTCCAGCAACTGCTTTTCCAGACCATATTTGTATTATTTTCCTCTTTTATCGCAATAGGTTTTCTTATGTCTCTTGATATCTAAATCTCTCTTAGGTACGTATTTTGCAGTGCTAATTTGAGACTACTTTTCAGGGCAGGTTTTATATACACTAAATTAGATTATCCTCTAGGAAATATTCCTTCTTGTCTTCCTAATAGTTTTCTGTCATCATCCAGTTATTAGTTGATTTCTCCCTGAGCTACTTAGCTTTTTTAGTCTATAGTCACATTATATGCCTGTACCTCCAATTAATCAGGCAGACCGAATGAGATTTTAAATGGTGATCACACATGAAAAATATCTCTTTTAGAGACTTACTATCACTCAAAATATATGCTTTACTAACTGTAAGACAACAGCAATGAACTATGGCAGGATTCTTCTAGGTAAGTGCTCCGATGTCCTCGTGAATATCCTGGGAAAAAAATCCCCAAATTCGTTCCTAGGTTCTTAGAGCTCTTCTTATGCCATCCTGCTGGTCCTGAGTGTCTAGGCAGCCAGGCTACTGATTGTGGTTAGCCTCCCCTGGGAATTTTTAGGCCTCATCAGTCCCAGAGCACCAGAAAGTGATTGCTGACCTAAGGGCTCTAAGGCTAGTCTGGAGGAGGGACCATGGTTCACATAGGACTTCACTGGTTCAGAAAGCTGGTGCTTATCATTTTAGCTGACCCGTCTTTTCTGTCTAGGTTTTTGTCTTTTGGGCACTGAACGCTTTGAAACTTGTGTTAAGCTTTCCTTTGCTTCTTCATGCAGATCAACCAACCCAAATTGCCAATGCGAACTCTGGATCCTCGGATTTTGCCTCGAGGACCAGACTTTACTCCAGCCTTTGCAGATTTTGGAAGGCAAACCCCTGGTGGAAGAGGTGTACCTGTAAGTGCAAGTTTCCTACAATCCAGTTAGTTAGAAACTGTCATAGACTTCATGACATCTTGTCTCACAGCAAGAGAACGGCTTTTTCTCATTGATTCTTCTAACGAAGAAGAAGTAGAAGAGGTGAAGACTATCCTTTTTTCCATACTAATATTAAAGCAAATAAAGAATACATATGACTCATTTTTACTTCAGAGAAGCTGGTCTGCATTACTTTGGTCTTGATATTTTTTTCAATTGAAATGAACTGCAGATGGATAAAAATTAGAGCCAGACTTAAATAGGATTTCTGTTTCATGTTGAGGTGCCCTGATATAGTTGAGATCTCTGATGACACTCAGCTAATGGTCATCTCTTTGTCTTTGTTTCTACAGATTTGCAAAGTGCAGAGCAGGCATGGATTGCCAATTCTGGAACAGAGCAAAGCCCCAGCCTGCACTCCACTGGCGATGTCGCACCCACCCCTGAAGAGCCTGCCTCTCGGGGTGCGCTGACTCCATTTTTTTTTTTTTTTAAACAAGTCTCTGCTGTTACACTATTTTCTGTTTTGTTCTTATCGCTTACTCTAGGTTGTGAAGTCAAAATACGAACAAATGACACGTACAAAAGAGTACAGTATTGGTAAACTGCAGGTAGCCTCTACACCCCAGTGGCAGGCTCTTCAGCGGTAGGAGTGACATCACCAGTGGAGTTAACGCCGGGGCACTGCCCTGTGCAGGGTGCGGCAGGCTGTGCCTACTCCATGCTTTGTAGACTTGCAGAAAGCATGGGGGACAGTTGCCAGTGACGTGAATACCTCCTCTCCCCCAAGTTGGAATGGTATAGAGAGCGCTTAATTGAAACTACTGGAGGACCTGGGTGTTTGATGTACATTTGCACATCATCTTGTTAAGATGACTTTATGTTTGTAAAAATATTTTTATTTAAGGTGACACTTTTTATTTCCCCATCACCTTTTAATTTCTGGAATGGCACCTTTTGAAACCTGCTTTGAAGTAAGACTATAGTGTCAGAAACAAATGTTACTTTGCAGATACTTGAATTATTTGTTGTTTGCCTGCAGCCAAACACTAACTGAAAATACCTCAGTGCCTACAGCGTATTGGAGGCTTTGCACAACCTACAGAAAATCTCCTTAATTTGAAACATATTATTTATTAAGCATCAGCATCTTAAAGGTATCTCTGTGTGTGATATTCTGCTCTCACAGAGGATTGAAATGGAATCTTTATCTATTTCCTGTAAATACTAAATTAAAATTGTTTTCTAAAGAGCTAATTACTTCACCAGAAAGTCTTAGAAAGCAGCTTTCTAGCAACCATTGGATGCTTTATTTTTCAACTTCCCTTTTTGGTGATTTAACGTTGTATTTCTGTTAGCGTTTGTGTTTTAGTTTCGGTTTTGATTTATATCTTTGTTTTTCCCAACATTGGAAATAATGTTGATGCTATTTCAGTTTCTGTCTGCTTGACAGCATCCTTCTCCCATTGCTCTGTGTTGTTCCTGTGTCACTCACAGATAGGTAGGACTTACTGCATCTCCCCTTCCAGTGTTTACTGTCCCTTTTTATCCCCAGTGTACTGTATAATTAGGAATAGCCAAAAGGAAATACTATGAATTGAGAATAAGCTCCGTCTCTTTTAAAATACTGAAAGTAGAAAATGGATTTTGAAACTATTACAATGTATAATCTACATGCTAATATATCATAATACATGCTAATCTACATGCTTACCTGTATCATATAAATGAGTTGTTTGATGCATTCAAAGAAATGTGATTGGAAGTGAGCCATTATCAGGGATTTGTAATGTCTTCAAAAAGGTCAGTTTTAGTTATTTCACTTTCTTTAAATAGCTCTGGCATGTGCCACAAGCAATTTCTAAGCAAAATTGCAATCCATCAGAGTTAATACTGATACGTTAAGCCTTAACGCAAGTTAATTATTTTTCCAGCATCTCCCATACGTTCTCCACTTAATTTGCGCTTTTTCCCTGGCTATATTTTTGTAGATTCAAACAAAATTTTGAAATGTTATAGATACAAAATTCAGGTGGGAATTTTGTAGGATGTAGATGTCTAACATAAAGGATCAGTTAATGATGCTGTTTGGGAAAAAGCAGCAGCCCTGCTCTTCATAGTTTTTGGTTTGGAACTTCCTCTAATCATTTTTCCCAGCTTCCCAGTTGGCTTATAAATGATTACCACCCAAAGATCTTGAGATCTACTAGGTATGCTTCATGATATGGTTTAAGTAACTATGATAACTAGTATGAACTTTATTGCAGGAGAGGTGCTATAAAACATGTTGAATGCATAGCAAATGTTTTAACATGTCATAGGCAGTTACATAAAATTTTCCAATGTAAAGGTCTTTTTATGGATAGTAATGTCCTTATCTATTGGAAACACTTAGGCAGTATCCTCTCTCTAGTTTTTTAAAAATCAGATTACTTAGGGGCACCTGGATGGCTCAAACCAGTTGAGCGTCTGACATAGGCTCAGGTCATGATCTCCCGATTTGTGAGTTCAAGCCCCACATCATGATCTCACAATTCGAGAGTATGAGCCCCACATCAGGCTCATTGCTTGACAGCCTTTCAGCACAGAGCCTGCTTCAGATCCTCTGTCCCGCTATCCCCCTACCTCTGCCCCTCTTCCACTCACTCCCTTTCTCTCAAAAAATAAAAACAACATAAAAATAAATAAAAGTCAAATTACTTAGGAATTGTGATATTACTTTTACTGGGTAAACATCAGAGAAAGTGCCCCAAAGTAAATGGGAAAGGCAGTGGACCTAGACTAGTAATTTGCCATTCATATTTACTTAGCTGAGCTATTATAAAAATCCTAGGAGTAAAGAAGTTCCCTGAGTTTATATCATTCTTCCGTCCTTAAAGGAACATTTGGCTATTTTTCTTCAAAACTTGGTAGGATGAATATTGGTCCTATTTTCTTTGGTTAATCCAGGTAAGCAGAGGAGTTTAAGAGTCTCTGAAGGAGATAAAAGCAATGTGTACTAAATTTTAAAGCAGAGATGGGTATGATTTCCTATTTAATACATTTAAGAAAAATACATGATAGTCATTAAAAAAAGGTTAAACTTAATTTCGTCAGAAAAAAAAATGAGCAGCTCACTAGTTATCAACACCAAATTTTGATGCTTCATTTGAGTTGTCATATTTTTGGGCCCTGAACCCTGAGCACATTATACCTTAAAATTCCTTTTCCAGCCTGGAAGTTCCTCTTCCAATCAGGATTGTCTGTCTTTTGAGCAAGGAGACCAGGCTTCATTTTTTGATAAATATATCCTCCATATACAGGATCCTAGATTTTGTTTATGTTTAATAAATAGGTCATTATTATGTATGGCACATCTTCTGAAGGATGCTATAAATTTGACAATTTGTGTTGTTTTCCACACATACAAAAGACATGAAATGTTTAAGGGTAATTATACCAATATAGATACCACTTTTTTAAAAGTTCTTTTCTTTTTTGGTATTGATGATAACCTACCTTTTTTTTTTTTTTTTTTTTTAATGTTTATTAAGTTTTGAGGGGGAGGACAGGGAGAGGGAAGGGACCAGAGAACCTGAAGTGGACTCCGTGCTGACAGCACACAGCCTGATGAAGGGCTTGAACCTATAAGCTGTGAGATCATGACCTGAGTACAAGTTGGAAACACAACTGACTGAGCCACCCAGGTGCCCCAACTTACCTAGTTTTTAAGGTCCTTTTATATGCCTTATGTCCCTGATCCTCATAATACTTTTGTAGGTAGGACCAGCATTTAATATATGAGAAAGTCTAAGTTCAACAAAGTTAAGAGATTGGCTCATAGTAACTTTGCTTGTAATTAGCAGAACGGAACTCAAAAGTTCAGTTCCTTTGTCTTCTAATCTGCCTCTCTTTTCTTCTATACCATAGTCCTTCTGAGTCTTGTAAACATGAGTACATTAGAGAATAATTTATCAAGTGTGTTAGGCGTTTATAAGTATAATAAATCTGTGGAGGACTCAATATACTTGGATAAATATTTGTGAGCAGTACCTGTCTTAGTTACATGCAGTGAGCCAGAGAACACGTTAGGTAAGGTTGTCTTGGGAGCTTGCACACAGGGCATCAACCAACTCTTTATCTTGGACTAACAGCATGTGTGGTCTTTTCAAAACTTTTTTCCCTTCCAAACATTGTTACCTGTTTAGTAATACTTCTCATATTTTTATATTTTATGCAGCTCACTTGAAATCTGTACATACTTGTCATAGAGCTGGTAAAGGCACTTGGCACAAGTCATATTTACTTTGTAGATTCAAATTTCATGGCATATCATTGAAGTTTCCAGTACTTTTTTGAAATGGAAATTTCCTACTTCATTCAAACATAATTTTTTTTTTAATTTTTATTTTTATTTATTTATTTATTTTTTTTACAAATAGTTTATTGTCAAATTAGTTTCTACATAACACTCAGTGCTCATCCCCAAAGTGCCCTCCTTCATGCCCATTCCCCCCTCCCCCCCACATCCATCAGTCCTCAGTTTTTGTCAGCATTCAAGAGTCTCTCATGGTTTGCCTCTCTCCCTTTCCCCCACCATTTCCGCCCTTCTTCTCCCCCTTGGTCCTCCGTCAAAAAAATATGGAACGCTTCACGAATTTGCGTGTCATCCTTGCGCAGGGGCCATGCTAATCTTCTCTGTATCGTTCCAATTTTAGTATATGTGCTGCCGAAGCGAGCACCATTCAAACATAATTAAAATTTTATCCCAAATTATGCTTACTATGGTTCTTATCTGATTTTGACATAATTACCTTTCATTACACCCACCAATCTTTGTTCTTGACAAATTCTTACATGCACAAGCATGGATTAATTTAAATGTCCTGTGATAGAATTGTTTATTTGAACTTATCCAAGTGTTAAAAAGATTTAACTCCTGTAAGTGAACACTAGAATATAACCTGAATTATAAAAATCAGATGATCTTTGGTGTACTGCATTCTCTTATCAGAATTATTTTGTCTGGGCTACTATATTAAAGTTTCAGTTATAAATAAGTGTTTTTATAGTAGTACTGTCCCGTTTAGCCACCATTCCCTGTTAGTACTTTTCCAGTTTGGTCCTTCTCAGTTCTTTTTTAGTTATACTATGTGTGGTACCTCTGTGTTTATCTGACCTCAGGTTTTTTAATGTTTGCTAAGTATTCTGAGATTGTATCATTTATGCTGATTGCTTAGCTGGATGTATTTGACAAGATTGGTTTGTATTGCCCAGAAAGTCTATCTCTTGATCCTAATACATCCTTGATACTACTGTTCCTAATTAGGGCAGATGGTGAAGTGTAATTCTGAGAATGAGTATTGTTGAAAGGCTTTCAAGCTTATCAACTTAGGCCTCAGACCATGTATCTCTTATAGCCTGGGTTTTTGTGGGGGTTTTTTTTCTTCAGTATATATAAAGCATGAAATTTAAGTTTCTACTATCTTTTCTGAAGCTTTATATAAATTCAGAAGGGCAGTATTGGAGTACTAAGTGAGATAATGATTCTGATCTCCAGGTCTTGTGTGAAGTTTTTTTTCTTCCTTCTTAAAGTCTAATTATGATAATTAGTCAGCATTTAGAAAATGGCATATCAGAGAAAGTAAAGGCTATAAGTATGCAACAGATCTGGGAGTAGCAGAACTTACTATCAACCCAAATGTTTAATCTTGAAAAAGTTATTTCCTTGCATTTAAGATAACAACAATTATGGATATTTTAATACACAGCATGTTACTTTTCTTCCATTATCTCTTGCAGTAACTGTTCTTAATTTGATGACCATTACGACATGCCAGCAAATGGTTTTTAACAGAATGAGTGTAGTGGGTGGAACTCTAGCAGGAACATAGTACTTACAAAGAGAGGAAGAAAGTTTTTTCAGAGAACAATTTAGTCAGATCTCACTAAATGATATAAGGAATATGGAGATCCATTAATATCTATAGGAAGGCTAGGTCTCTTACACTATAGACAATTTTTGTGATAAAATTGTATTTGCATTTCACACTGGAAGTTTAGAAACCTAAGTTTTGTGTTTTTTTAAATATATTTTTTAATTTTTTATTTATTTCTGAGAGAGAGAGAGTGACAGAAAGACAGTGTAAGCAGGGGAGGGGCAGAGAGAGAGGGAGATACAGAATCGGAAGCAGGCTCCAGGTTCTGAGCTGTCAGCACAGAGCGCGATGCGGGCCTCAAACCCACAAACCGTGAGATCATGACCTGAGCCAAAGCCGGACGTTTAACCAACTGAGCCACCCAGGCGCCCCTAGAAACCTAGTTCTTGAAGCAGATTTGTGACTGTGATGATTATTGCTGATGAATTTTAATGATCATTCAAGTGAGAAGTCCAGAGTCCCACGACGAGTAAAAATTAAAGCGTCGGTTCAAGGGTAGTCTTTTTTGTTAGGAACAATAGACGTATCAAACATAATTTCTCATCACTTTATCTAATTTAGGACTTCAGAAGTAAAAACGGTAGTAGTAAAGAACATTACACTGATGGTATTCTAAGGTTGTCCTCTCACCTTCGTGCCCACACAAGGATCACATCTCAACTGAGTGCTTAATACCCATCTTTGCATCTAGGACGTACTTGGTGTGATCATCAGGCTTGACTTGAGCAGCACAGAAGAGGCAGTAAATTTTAAGTACTCTCTGTAGATATAATAAAGAATATTCTTGTCCTAGTTGTTGAATGTTGGACCACGGAGATCTCAACCTGGCCAGAGAAGAGAGCCCAGGAAGATCATTACAGTCTCTGTGAAAGAAGATGTGCACCTGAAAAAGGCAGAGAATGCCTGGAAGCCCAGCCAAAAACGAGACAGCCAAGCTGAGGATCCTGAAAACATCAAAACCCAGGTGAGAACAGAAGCACATTCTCACATTATTTTGGAACCATAATGCTGTTGTTTTAATTTGCATTAACTTGTTATTTTGTCCTATTAGTATACCTAGAGATTTTTGTTTAAGATTTTAATTTTTTTCCTTTTAAAAGCGTTGTCCTAGGTTTAGCATAATGGGTGCCAGACAACTCTCGTGTCTGTTTTTCAAAACACTCTGTGTCTAGAGGTATTATATGTCATAGACTTCAGTCATTCAGGCTTAAATCAGTGTTTGCTTTTCTTAAAAATATGTTCTTGGAGTCTCAGTGAGTACCCTATGCCAGTCTAGTTAGCATATTGCTTTATGTCTCCTTGTCAGGCCTTCATTTCTAATAAGTTAGAATTTAGAAACCAATCTTGTTTTAGTCTTTTGGAATAAAATTGAGTTCTTTGTATCTTTCTCAACATACCAGCCTGCAGATCTCCTTAGGGTAAATTGAATGAATTCCTTTAATCCAAACAAAATTATTTTTTGTGTCAAATTATATAATCTTTATTCATCATTTGCTATACACACAATGCCATTTCCTGTCTTTAGGTTACTTCTGTTATCTTTTAGGGGTGTTTTTGCTTCCAAGTATCAAGCTTAGTGTCTCCTCTTGAATTTTGCACCTGTCAGAGCCAGGCATCACAGATCATATACTGACTTTTCAGTGTCATTCCTTAAGTATCTTTCCTCTCATCATGAATAGTTTCATATAACAATCAAAAGCTTCTGCTCTTGGGGCGCCTGGGTGGCTTAGTCGGTTAAGCGTCCGACTTTCGCTTAGGTCATGATCTCGTGGTTCGTGGGTTCGAGCCCCGCGTCGGGCTCTGTGCTGACTGCCAGCTCAGAGCCTGGAGCCTGTTTCAGAGTCTGTGTCTCCCTCTCTCTCTGACCCTGCCCTGCTCACGCTGTCTCTCTCTCTCTGTCTCTTTCCTAGAAATAAATAAAAAACATTTAAAAAAAAAAAAAAAAAGCTTCTGCTCTGGAAACAAATCCAAGTTCTGTTAGGTAGGTTTTTAATCTCAACTGTAGAAGATACTACTATCACCTACCTAATAGAGCTGTTGTAACGATTAAATAAAGTATCATGAAGCAGTAGGCATGCTCCCTAGAGCCCACTTGGGTACTCATGATGTTCCTGGGTCAGAGTGTGCCTTATAAATCTTGATTCTGATTCAACACCAACACACAACCACATACATAGTGTTTATTCAGTATACTTGTTAAATGAATAAACTAACCAACACATTTGTTCAGACAAGATCGGGCGCATTCAGGGTGGTATTGGCTGTAGACGCAGTGGTTCATATAAAGTCAAGACCAGGATGGACTTACTCATCAAAACTCCATGCTCTCAAACCTTAATTGGCTTTCAAACCACTTGCCTTTGTTCATTTTTACAGATTGCCCCAGATATTTGTACTCCCTTCTCCAGATTCAGTGAAATAAAGGACCTAATCTTTCCTGAATTTCTTTTTAATGTATCTCAGCCTTTTAAAAAATATACCTTCTGCATCTCTCCTTTCAATCCCTCTTAGAAGTGCTTAATGATAAGGTACCTAAATGGTTTGCAAAGAGTTAAAATTCCTGCTGAATCTTTATCATTGATGATGAAGATGAGGTCTTGTTTTAGTAGTTAAGGCACTTGTACTAGTGCCTTACTTCATTCGGTTCTTGCAGCAGCTATGAAGGAGGGAATAGACTTTTTATGTATGAGAACACTGAAGTTATGAGAAGGTCTCTCTATTGTTGGTTCATTCTTATTTCAGAAGCATAATAATTATATTGCATTGACGTACCATTCAATAATTGGCTAATAAGCTTTCTTTAGTGAATAAATAAAGCAAATCCAGTGAAGAATTAATAGACTTCTTTTTCAGGACGGGTACAGTTCTCTTGTTCTTGACACTTTTTCTTCTAAGTCCAGAGCATCTGTGCTCCATTCCCTCTCCCTTTTGTTTTCATTCTTCTCTGCTGCGTAGGTATACATCACATTCAGCTGGTGCTCCTGCTAATTCTGTGCCTTTCCGTTTTTATCAAAACAGTAGTTTTATTGTCACCTCCACTTATGGAAAACTCTTTCATTCAGACTTCGTTGCTGCCACCGTATTCTAATAACACTATGAATAGTATCAATGGCCTCATTTTTTCTAGATCATAAGATTTTATCTTTTCCTTGATGCAGTTCTCATGAAGGTGCTGCTGTGGTGGTTCCACTCCTGAGGGCCCGGCTCCTGTCTCTCTCCTCTTGCCACAACTTTCCTGCCACTTCTGTGTGGCTCCTCTACCCGAGAGACTGATTTTGAGCTCTCCACCCTAGCTTTTAACCTGTCTTTAATGACCTCATTTTCAAATCAATCAAAAAATGCCTCCTCGCACACTAGTCCTCTGGTCTTCTTGTTTTTCCCTAGTCCCCAAAGAGAAAACTCTCACAAATACCTCCCTTCTAGGATGTTTTCCCTCTCTAAAATGTCTTCTTCCCTTTCTTTTCACTTGGGTAGGTTTCTTTTCTTTTTAATTTCAGTTTCTATTTGAGTACAGTTGACACACAGTCGCTGAGCCAGCTTTATTTGTTCCTCATAACCTGGCTCAATTCTCATCTGCTCACTAACCATTGGCTGTGACCTTTGTTTTGTGTAAATGGCTCCCTCCCGTGGCTTCTACTCCACCTCCTGCTCGCTCCATCACTTCACTTGAAGTTATCTTGTCTCTGCAGCTAAAGTTCAATGGTCTGGAAGGCAGTTAACTGTGCCTGATGCTTTGTTTGTACCTAATACAGAATTTGTTCTTCCTCAAGTAGTACTCAGTTACAGTGAATTAATGATTTTCAGTAAAGTTGTTATTGTTGTTTGATGCCGATTTCTTTTTTCATTGAGATATAATTGACATAAAGTTATATTAGTTTCAGTTTATACACTGTAATGATTTAACATTTGTATGTATTGCAGAATTGATCACCACAGTTAGTCCAGTTAACATCTGTCATCATACAGAGTTAAAAATTCTTTTTTTTTTGTGATGAAAACTTTTAAGAGCATCCTCTTACCAACTTTCAACTATGCAGTATGGTATTAACTATAGTCACCATACTGTTCATTACTTTAATAAATAACCTTTTTGGGGTGCCTGGGTGGCTCAGTTGGTTAGGTGTCCAACTTCGGCTCAGGTCATGATCACATAGTTTGTGGGTTCAAGCCCCACGTTGGGCTCTGTACTGACAGCTAGCTCACAGCCTGGAGCCTGCTTCAGATTCGGTGTCTCCCTCTCTCTCTCTGACCCTCCCCTGCTCATGCTGTTTCTCTCTCTCTCTCTCTCTCTCTCTCAAAAATAAATAAAACATTTTTAAAAATTTAAAAAATATATAACCATTTAAAATCCTATTTCTTAGCTTAAATTATCATCTGAAATATTTGAAGATATCTAAAGGGGTTTTTTTTTTTAATTTATTTAAACTCAAGTTATTAACATACAGCATAGTGTTGGTTTCAGAAGTAGAACCCAGTGATTCGTCACTTAAATTCACCAACCAGTGCTCATCCCAAACAAGTGCCCTACTTAATGCCCATTACCCAGTTGGCCCATTCCCCACCTACCTCTCCTCCGGGAACCCTCAGTTTATTCTCTGTATTTAAGAGTCTCTTGTGATTTGCCTCCCTCTCAGAAATCATATGATGTCTGTCTTTCTCTAACTGATTTCGCTTAGCATAATACACTGTAGATCCATTCACTTTGTTGCAAGTGGCAAGATTGCATTCTTTTTGACTGCTGAGTAATATTCCATCACTTACACACACACACAGACACACACACACCCCCCACATCTTCTTCATTCCATTCATCAGTCAATAGACATTTGGGCTCTTTACATACTTTGGCTATCGTTAATACCACTGCTATAGACATTGGTGTGCATGTGCCCCTTCAAAATAGCACACCTGAGGGGCGCCTGGGTGGCTTAGTCGGTTAAGCGTCCGACTTTCGCTTAGGTCATGATCTCGCGGTTCGTGGGTTCAAGCCCCGCGTCGGGCTCTGTGCTGACTGCCAGCCCAGAGCCTGGAGCCTGTTTCAGATTCTGTGACTCTCTCTCTCTCTGACCCTCCCCTGCTCACGCTGTCTCTCTCTCTCCTAGAAATAAATAAAACATTAAAAAAAAATTTAAAAAAATGTTTAAAAAGATCAGCTGAGCATATGTTACATATACTTCAGCATTTGGACAGAAGAAGACAGGAAAATTTGTGTGTGGGGGGTTCTGAAAATTAAAGGAACTGGCTTTTTTAATGGATTATGTGAATTATTCAATATTGTTTGGAGATGAATTGTTTTATTCTTTGTAAGACTCATCTCTTTTGAAAGAGAACAGATGTGAAAAAAAGGAAAGGAATGTGAAGCACTATGCAGCTGAACTCTTCCAAGAACTAGATAGCATACTGCACAGTTTATTCTGTCAAAATATCAAAGTCTGAAAATTTGACTTAAGCATTAATTTTATCAAAAATTAATTTTAACAAATTTCAATGTGTTTGAATAAAAAAATTTTAAATTGTGTTTTGCTTGGGTATGCCTAGTTGTTAATGATGTGCTTAGGTATACCCTACATACTATCTATTAATATAAGAAAAAAATTCTTTGGAATGTGCGGTTGTCCATAGATTAGAAGCATTTAAAAATACATTAATAAAATTGTGTTTAAAGTTGGCAAATGCTATATTGATTACTTTTTCTGAAATAAATTTTGTGGAATTTTGCTTAAAAAAATTGATAAGGAAAAGCTACCATGAAATGGATCCTTTTTAGTTATTTTGTTTTATGAATTTACTACATTTTTATTTTAATAACATTTTTTTAATGTTTATTTTTGAGAGAGAGAGAGAGAGAGAGTGTGCGCAAGTGGGGGAGGGGCAGAGAGAGAAGGAGATACAGAATCTGAAGCAGGGTCCAGTTCCGAGCTGTCAGCACAAACCTCGAACCCAAGATCCAGACTTGAGCCAAAGTCGGATGCTCAACTGAGTGGGCTACCCAGGCGTCCCTTTTTAAATTAAAAGTATTTTTTTTACTAAATTTTCGATACTTTTAAAAACTTTTCGCCTAGACTGTGTGCTGTCATTACCGGGCTCAGTGCTGGTCTCTGCTCCTGCATGGTAGCAACAGCTGTAGTTGCCCTTGTCACCCCTGGAGGCCTCCTGTACCTCACCCTACGTCCCTGCTCCTCTGGCCCTGCTGCCATTGTCCAGTCAGTTAGCTGCCACTCCCATGGGCCACAGGAGACAGATGAGGAGTTTGATGCTTGCTGGATGACATACTTTAGGAAGCCAGATATTGATGCCTGGGAATTGTGTAAAGGGATGACCATGCTTGTTGGCTGTGATCTGGTTCCAGAACCCAAAGTCATTGATGCTGCTTTGCTGGCATTCAGGTGGTTAAATGATTCTGCTAGTACAGTTAGCATCCTTGTGGTTGTTAAGGACAAACCAGGGCCTCATAAGGAAATCTACGCCTGTGTCATCCAGGAACTTAGACTAACTTTAAATGAACTAGGAATCTCCACTCCAGAGGAATTGGGCTAAGTGTAAACCTCATGGATGGGCTTCTCAGTAATTTATTCATAATGCTACTTGAGTGTAAACAGTCACCTGGAGATACTGATGATAACGTTTAACCTTATTTGAACAAGTTTTCCTTTATTGAATACCAAACCATGTAGTGATAACTTGGACTTTAATAAAAGGGAAGACTTTGAACCGAAGGAAAAAACAAAACAAAACAAAAAACCTTTGAGCTGTGCTAACAGAAATTTTAGTAGTGAGAAACTACTGCCTTAAGATTCCCAGCTCAAGCTTATTTGCATATATATCACCAAGGTTAGTCTTTCAAAATTA